>NC_048410.1:30079770-30100537 GCF_013103735.1 Etheostoma cragini | reverse complement strand
CCCCCCCCCTCCACACACACACTTACTGCTCTTACATTCACACATTTGGTAATATCAAGAATGACAAGTCAGTACACAGGATGCATCTGCCGCTAACACAGAGAAGCGTCCTTGATCTATAAACACACATTTCTAGGGCTGTGTACCGGATTCAATACTTCTTAGGAACAGGCTGAATATCCTCCTCAGTATCAATTATCGAAAAATGCCTCGTCATTCAATACCCGATTTTAATACCTGAGGAGTACATGTCATCCGAGTCAGTGAGCCGGGAAGCATTGTGGTAGATATTCTAATACATGGGTGAGAGTTGTTCTAATGCCTCAGTACTTCTGTTGCTGGGCAGGAGAGGCCAGGTTGTGGCAGAACTAAAAGGCCAAAGAAAAGTTTTTTTTTTGGGGGGGGGAGATTTTGGACCAGCTCTGCTGACGCCTCGGGGTGTGAGCCAAGTCAGAAATACATCCATAGATCAGAACCTCCTGTCTAGAGGGTTAATCTGAAACATTTGTACATGGCTAAACAACAGTTTAACAGATTAGTTCATTTCCATTATAGCTTGCAGCTTGCTTATTCCAAGATCTAATGAAGCTGCTGATTGGCTAACGTCACACGTCATAGAGACACGCAGGAAAAACTCTACGTTCCACAGAGAGACGGGGGCTAACACAATGGGAGCTGAAAAATGAATACTAAATATGTGCCCTAATATGTAATGTTGCAATTTCTTTTCTTATTAAATGAAATTGGTATTGATAAAAGTATTGTTTAGGAACAGGAAAAGACTTGACGGTATTAGTATTGAATCTTTTTTAACAATACCCGGCCCTACACATGACTACGAGCCCACCCGACAGCTGTATAATGCCTTAGCATTTGCAAGTCTTAAAGGTCATTTGAAGCGATCATTTCAAGTCTTCTGAATCATTTTTTCTCTAATGAGTCCAACATTCCTTTAGACAATAATGATATGATTTCTCTCCACTGGGTTTTAGCTCCGCCTCCATTAAGTCCAAGAGGTGCTTCTCCTCCACGGCTCATATCTAAACCCGTTTTACCTTTCAGCTGACGTCTTCTTTTCACCGCTGCTCGCCGGTTGAAAAGAGTTTCCCCGTCTCAGTGGGTACATTTAATGGCCATCTAATTGCTAATTGGCAGTCTGGAGAAAGACAAGGAAAGACATCAGCACTTGGATACAGATACCTTGTTACCCATGGTTCTGGTGTAAATGAGAGGACATGACCGATCCGGTATTATTGGGAACGTTACCTGTGTTCCTTCAACCTTTTCTTTCCTATTCATAGCATTCAAAACATACTTTGACTATGACTTTATATGTTCAAAGACGGACACATTACACATTTTAAAGCCTCAGGCCAGCTGTCGGTAATAGAGCCCAATCTACTTATTTGTTTGATCTATTTTTGGAAAAATTAGTTCTGTAGTTTACACTGAGCATTTCACAATCTGTTATAATCCAAGCTGAATTAAATCTTTTCTTTAATACATTCTGGATTCTATGTTTCAGAGTTAAACCTCTCACAAAGAGAAACATAAATTCTTAGTTCTGTTTACTTGTGCTACATTTTGACGAGATATTTCTTTATTTGATTGAATGATAAGTTTGAAAAACGTATAAAGTAAAACGTCCTTGTACGGCTGCCTCGTGTAAAGACAAAGGTTTTTGGCATTTCAGGCCTTTATTTGTGACAGGACAGCTCCGACATGAAAGTGGAGAGAGAGGGGGAAGGACATGCAGAAAAGGGCCGAAGGTCGGAATCAAACACGTAGCCACCACGTCGAGGACTGAGCCTCTGTAGAAAAAAAAATCAGAAAGTATTGTTTAGGTACCAAAAGTGTTTTTTTCTAGGTAGCGGTATAAAAGGATTTTGAACAATACCCGGCCCTACAGTAGAATGTTTTTTTTGGAGTGCAGTAATGTGCATTCCCAACATTCCCATCATCCCTGACTCAGAGAAACCTTTCTGTCCCCCACAGACTCCCAGATGGCAGGTGACTTGTGCGCCCAGGATGCGACATTGGTCACCACAACGACAACGGGAACAGGGACTGGGGTGGCGTCTCTCCATGTGGTCCAAGCCCGGCCCCTCTGGCCCACCGGCCCCGCCCTGACGGCCCGTTTACGCCGCCTGATCACCGCCTACCAGCGCTTCACGCTGCGCCGCGAGCCGCTGCTCCGGCACGACTTCCTGCTCCACGACGGCCTTGTCGGCATGGGGATGGGAGGGCCCGGGGCCGCTCACAGTCATCACGCCGCCGGGCCACTGGCCTGGCAGCTGGGCGACGAGCTCCGGCGGTGCTCGGTGGTCGCCACGGAACCCGACCCCTTGTTCCTGGAGTGGCAGAGAAGGTAACCAAGATGGACATACTCCATGCTATCAGTATCAGCTGTTTTAAGATTAATATTGTATCAGTGTTACATCGGCTCGAAATGAGGAAATAACTAATTGCGATTATGTTGAATGATATTGCGATTGCAAAATGATTTCAAATATTTTATCATTTCTAACTTTCATTGAAGAAATTAGGAAAATGTAAATAATTATAGTTTGATTATCGTAAGGCTAGGTACTGTCAGTACCCGCCCTCATACTCTGCTTCTGACTGGCTAGTAGTCCTTACCTAGGTACTGTCAGGGCCCTCATACTCTGCTTCTGACTGGCTAGTAGTCCTTACCTAGGTACTGTCACGGCACACCCTCATACTCCCAACAAAGACTGAACAGAAGAGAGATGTCTCAATCTGTAGCTTAAACAGAGTTCAGGACACAGGGTGAAAAGAGAAAAAATTGAAAATTAAACCATGTCAACCTATTTTAGTACAACCTCTAAATATAATTATGAACCTGGAAATGAGCAAAATATGAGCACTTTAAACAATCATTGTCCACTTCATGAATATGATATTTAAAACATCATTTCTGTCCGGTCCTCATCCACGTTTTAGGTGGACTCGTCGAGAGCAAGCTGATTTCTACCGCACCGTGTCATCATTCGGGGTGGTGTACGACCCAGAGAGGAAGTCCTTCGACTGGTCCCAGTTCAGAGCGCTGGCCCGACTGGAGAGGAAGACGGACGAGAGTCTGGAGAAATACTTCAACTCCTTCGTCAACATGTGTAGGACGGCCTGCAAACTGCCTCCAAGGAAGGAAGAAGGTGTGTGTGTGTGTGTGTGTGTGTGTCTGTGTGTCTGTGTGGGTTTGTATCTGCTAGGTATTACAATCAGATTTGCTATTTTTATTTTACATACTGGGACAGATGAAGTACATTGTCTGTGTAACAGATAAAACATGTCATGGAACATTAGAACATGAGATACAATCAAAACGGAAGAACATACATATAGAACTAAATTTACAGCAATAAGGGATATGTAACATTATTCCAGCATTTATCATTTAAAAAAACAGTAAATATAGTAATAAAAGAGGAATAAATTATGTTCAATCAAATATTACACCAAACATTCACCTAAATATTCACAACTGATGAATCAATAAGCTACTTACATTCTTTCATATCGCTTTTGATTTGAAAACAATTAATACTTCAGGTTGTGTGTGCGTGTGTGTGCGTGTGCGTGTGTGTGTGTGTGTGTGTGTGTTTTATTTAAACATGACAGGCATGAACTTGAAGGAACTTTGCTAATTTAATTTATTCTTTGCTAATTTAATTTATTTAGATTTTATGTTAATGTGGTTATTAAAACAGGAAGCTCAGTGTTCCTGTTTGTGTTAATAGCCCCAGTTAGCATAAATACAAGTCCAACACTGCATTATTATTTACAAGTCAATGTTGTCATTGGGGTGTAGCTGCAGCCCACATGTCCCTCCCGGGGACCTCGTTCCTGGGGAACATTACTGCCCCATGCTGGTGGGAGGATTCAGGTGATCTTTATTTACAGTTCAACACATTCAGTTGAGACCAAACTCAATAAACAAATGAGAAAATTATAAAAACAAACCGTGTGTAAAAAGGACATATTACAACATGTGGAATGTGTATCATCATACATTAAACAGTTTTTATTTGCTACAAATTGCACATTTTAGTGTTAAAAACAGCAAAGTCTGGAAAATATTTGTCTGATTGGTGAGAGGAGGTACGTCCCACTCAGCTCCGGCACATACAAACACTCTTTATTTCTCTGCATCTCACCTGCCTTCTCCATGCGGCTCACTGCCGCTCCTCAATGTTGACGCTCTCGCTCTCTCTCTCTCTCTCTCTCTCTGGCCTTCCCTCCGGTTTCCTCCAGGGCTGGTGGATCCTGCTGTGCTGGTGGAGCCTCTGACCGAAGAGAGAGCTGCACGGACTTTATACCGCATCGAGCTGCTCCGGAAGATCAGAGAGCAGGTGGGCTCTTTGTAGGAACAAATATTCCCCATTATTCCCGTTTGCAGAGTGCATGGATGGAAGCAGATAAACCTTACTCATCTCTCTGCTTTTTATCTGTAGTTTCTGATCGATGCGTGTTGTGTCAGAAGTAGCTCCTTTGTTCTAGTGTCAGAAATAAAACTACTAAGTCTGGTGAAGATAGACAGACGTAATTCGATCTAGAATTCATATTAAAAAAAACTTCCTACACCTTACTATTTGCCTCATAATAATCATTTTTTAACATTAGTTTTCAACAAAAGTGATCCGGTACATTCGTGGTTACAGTGCAGTGCCTCAGATTCCCTAAGTTTGAAAACAGCCTCAGGCTAAAAGTTGGCGCTCAGGTGCAGCCAACTCGTTTTCATTACCCAAAGCATGATAGGAGCTGTGCTGGCAGTGCTCAAACATATTCATCCTAAAAGCAAAGGAGTAAGTAAACCAATAAGATGTTATGTTATTATCAGTCTTCACTAGAGAAATGCCAGGAAATGAGGGGTACTAGGGACGTGGTTAATGGTCGACATCTTAATTTGAGGCCACCGGCCTGTCATATACTGTCTAGGCAAGATCCACACAGCAGCTTTGCAACTCTCATAAGCAACATCTGTGTCGCTTATGGATCCGAGCCAACACTAAGAGCCGAGGTGCTCGGCTGGACATCAGTCCTATAATATGAATAAGGACATTGGTAAACAGTTTCAGACCATGTCTCAGAATCCTGACGCAAACATCTGACATTAGTTTTTTATGTCATTGTATAATTAAATTTGACTTGGTGAATCTTGAATATTTAACACTTTCACCCTGTGCCTTCCTGCTCTCCAAACTTCTTCCCTCCCTCAGGTTCTCCGTCACCCGTTGCTCTCGGCCCGCCTCCAGCTGTGCCGCCCCTCCCTCTACCTTCCAGTCTGGTGGGAGTCTGGCAAACACGACCGTGACCTCCTGATTGGGGCGGCGCGTCACGGCCTGAGCCGCACTGACTTCTACATCCTGAACGACCCCCAGCTAAGCTTCCTGGAAGCTCACAGGAACTACGTCAGGGGGCACTCAGCTCATCTTCACCCCCCGAGCCACCACCACCCTCAACACCCGGGCTTGGTGACTCACTCTGGCATCACTTCTTCGTCCTCGTCTAATCCGCAGCTGCCTCTTCCTCACTGCTGCCTGTATGATTCGGGTCTGGGTCGCCACTCCCCACAGCCCCCCGAGTATCCCCACCAGTCCTCTCACCTCCATCCCCACCACCAGCATCCCTCTGTGCCTCCATCGGCTCCTTCTCCTTCCTCTTCCTCCTCCTCTAACCCTCACCTCCACCCTCTGCCGCTGGATGCCCCAAATTCTGCCTCCCCCAGTCTGGGAATAGTTCCTGGCTCCCGGGGAGATTTTCTCGACTGTCCCCCTCTGGATGAAACCCTGGAGCTGGGTGCACTGCAGCATGATGCCCTGTCTGCAGATGCTCTGCACGGAGGGAGGGCGTCCAAAGACGCCCTTAACGGTTTCCCGTTCAATTCGGCCGCGGGAGGCCAAAGCATGCTCAACTCGTACGGCGTGGGAGGAACTGACCTCGATTTGAAACTAAGGAGTGACGTGCTTGTAGGTGAGCAAGGCTCCTCAGAGGAAACGGGCCTGATGGCGCCATCAGTCGAGCTGGATCAGTTACAGGTACACACTGTGCTTTAGATCTGTATGGTCCAGGGGTCAGCCACCTTTACAATCTAAAAAGCTGTTTTGTGACCCAAACACTATAAAAGAAATTTGCCTGGAGCCGCAGACATTCAATTCTTGTAAGAAAGGTAACACAGTTCATTTAGAATCAGAATGATTCACAATATTAATAATATATTCACAATATATTATTCACAATTATTATAATTCACAATAACTGTTTTAGGAAAATAGAGGCTGAATGGATGCATGGGCAGTAGTACTGGATATTGGAGATGTAGATGCTTTTTTGTGAGGCTAACTTCAGAGGGGAAGACGTTTTTAGTTTGGTGTCAATTAGCCTATCTACATTACCAATGGTTCTAAATGATTGAAATGGTGAGGTTTGTTTCAGTTTGTCTGGCCTGGTCTCTGCGGAGAGGCATCTTTAATTCTCTGAACAATCACAATGTTCACACTAGCAGCAGCAGTAGTGGAGTTTGGAGATTTGATCCAATTCTTAAAAGTACATTTCCTCTAGTCCACATCTGAAATTCTCTCTTTCTCTCAGACCCAGCTGAGTCCTTTCAGCAAATGCAGTATTTGTTCTGCTTTTTCTGGAGATGTCTTTTATAATTTGTTGATTTTTGCCCATTCTTTGCTGCATATAATGTAGAGCGGTAAGCCGTCAGCTTTGGCGGTTGAAGTAAATGAATCTGTCTACGCGCTATTCATTTCTTCATTTCTTACAAGACTTTTATTCTTTGGTTTTGTACCCATAGATAGTCTATGGAAACTCAAACTCGTAGAAGACAAGGTGCCTGGCTGTACGTAGGTTATGATGCACATTTTATATGACTGAATTTGTTATGAAGCCTAAATGGAGAATTTAACAATCACTTTAGGCCTGCAACAATACTAAATTAAATTTAAAATGTTAACCATTATACATTTCCATTTAACGTTTTGTCAAGTCCACAGGGAGCCACTGGTTTAATCTGTAAACTGTGGAGCTGCAGGTGGCCTACCCCTGGTTTAGTCTGTGATGGAGGAGAAAATGAGGACAAATCCATGTTTGTGTGCATCATCATCTTTCATGCATCCATCCCCTTTGCCCCTGCAGGCTCCCTGGGACGGCACGGACCACTCCAGTCCTGCCCACCACATGTTCAATGAATCGGATCCCATCCTGGGTCCCCCCACTTTGGAGACCGGCTTCCTGGAGGACGAGGAGGCCCAGGGGGGAGACCGGGGAGGGGAGGAAGGGGGAACTCTGGAGGAGTGTCTGGGCCTACCACCCTCATCCTCCCCGTCCCACCCATCTGCAGGAGATTCTGTGGAGCCGCTGTCCTCCAGTTACATGCTCTTCAAGGTAGGCCTCTAACAATTAGTAGTTGTCTAATTGCAATATTTTAACATAATCCGTCGGCCGTTTCTTTGATTTACCCCAATCGATTGCTAACATTAGCTGAGGTCCTAAGCACTGTTGGTGGTTTTGTCAAATGTTATGTTTATTGAAGAAAAAAAAGAAACATTTTTATGATAGTATAGAGGCATGGTTTACTTCATAGGCTGTTTACCTGTGTTATTACATTATCTGGGTCACATAACCGTGATATAACCAAATGATGTATCCTGGGATTCATTCCAAACCATATTTGTTTGAAAAATAAATACATTTGTACATTTTTTTAAATTTGACTGAAAGAGACAATATATTAATTGCAGTTATTTCTTTGACAATAAATTGAAGAGTCAAATTTGTTACAGCTGTACTTTAAGCTGTTTTTTTGTATCATGTTGCCATCAGGGTAACATAAGCAACTTGCAGAGTTAGTCATATCAAATCATATAAATAAACTTCCAGAAATGAAATAAATGGGTTGTACTTGAACTGTGACTACCGTGTCTCTGGGCCACGACTGCTCCAGGAGAACTGTGAGAAACATATTTGATTGGCTTTGATTGGGCCTGGGGCCTGGGGCTCTCTCTGGCTCTTAACATGATGGAAATGTTTAACTAATGAGGGAAAACACCAGCTGTTAAAGAAGACCACGGTGAAGTTGGCAAGTCTGTATTATCTTTAGACTAATATATTTTCCAATATATATTTCAAATTTATACAAAATCACAAGTAAAAATATCACACTGATAATCAATCGGATAAATAATGTTCCACTGGTATCATTTGTCTTCATACATACTGTACAAAGGAAAACCTGTATTTTGTTTGTTTTTAATTACAATGTATTGACGCTTTGTAACTCGATAACTCAAGATTCTTTTGTTTTCTGTCTTCAGGACATTGGTGTGAGTGAGGAACCCAGCGCAGATCAAACGGACCTGTCGGCGAGCCCCCCTCCTCCCTATGTCCCCCCTCCTCCCCTCTCTCTATCTGACATCACTGGCCACGAGCCGCAGGATAGGCTGGACCACTCTGATGTTGACGAGAGCCTAGCCAATCCCGTGGAGGGAGGAGAAGGCCAGGAAGTAGGCGTAGGGTTCGAGTTTGATGACAAGGAGGAAGAAGAAGTGGAAGACTTGTCCAGGGCCGCCATGGAGCACACCTTGGAAAAACAAAGCGATCACAGCCTGGGCGGAGAGGAGTGTGACCAAGGTATGTCAAAACATACTGCTAGTGGTTACCATGGATCCCAAAACTAAGAAGTGGCTGTAGGAGGTGGCAGATAGTAGGGCGGCACAATTAATCGCAATCATATCGACTAGTGCAATCTCCACATCACAGGGGGGAGCAATATTCGTTAAGGCAAAATATGTGTCAAAGCATTCTGAATGAAGTTTTGCGGGGCTGCAGAGACGTCCCGGCCTACTAATCCTGTCCTACAGACGGAAGACAAAAATCTTTGTTTGGTACAGATCCTCGCACAAATCACACCATCATGTTTTTTAATTTCTTTTCATTTTAATAATTTTCAATGAAAAAGAGAATAATGATAGAAAAATTATCATCCCTCCAATATCGCAAATCATATCGCAATATCAGTCAAAATAATCAAAATTAGATATTTTTTGTAAAATGGGTGTGATTTCAAATTTGTTTGTATTATTTTTACTTTGTTGTACGCAATGTAAATTGATTGTAAATCAATACATATAAATAAACCTATCCTCACAGGTGCAGACCAAAGTTTGGGAGTCATGGAAGTGCCACAGCTGGACGGGATCGTGCCAGAGCCGGGAGAACAGGATGAACAGGACCTCCAGGAGAGCTTCGACCAGGCAGAGCATAAAGAGGACTTGCCGCGAGACGTGCATCCGTATCTTGGGAAGCTGGGACAGGAGGCTACCCTTGGTTGTCCTGAGTCTATTGAAGAGCCTGGAGAGGAAGTGGGCGGGTTGATCCTGTTTCACACCAGGGATGAAAACTCGCTTGACACTGAAACATTGATGGGCAGCGCAGCTGCAGAGGATGGTCCAGCGGAGTGCGCAGATCTGGCAGATCAAGTGGACGAAATCTCTGAAGGGCAGATGGATCATGTTTCTCTGATGGATGTCGCAGTGGTTGGACCCCATGATGAAACGGCAGAGAACGAGCTCAACGTCAAACCCAACGAGATAGTGCTGCAGAGCATTTACTCGGAATATGCACAACCTTCCTGCCCCGCTGCCTCTGTCTCATCCCCTACAGTCGCATCAAAGCCGGATGAAAGCAGCACGAGTGGCAGCGGCGACGTCGGAGTCAAAACGGAAGTCTCCATGGATCAGGCAAACTACGAAGGTACGGTTAAAGATCTGAATTTGCCAGATGGCAGCAGGGACTATAGGCATCGAGTGCTGACGTTCTCCTTTCATCCGGACAACAAAGACGACATGCTGGAGCCAAATGAAATCAAAATTGCCCCGACTCTACCTGCAAACAGTATTGACACAAAGCCGTCTGATCTTAAATTTCCTCTGTTATCAGACCGAGGTGGTGAGGAGAAACCACAACAACTGGAGCTGCCAGTAAAGGTAGAGGAGACCAAGACGGAGACGAGTGTCGATGTGTACCCTGACAGTTCTGAATTCAAACATGGGAAATTCCTTTCTTACTGCGTGAAGTCGGAAAACTTGGTGACCAAAGCTGAGCAGTTAGACTATCCTGTCAAACCAGAAACGCCGGAGACTAAAGCCGAAGATCTAAGCCTTCCCATGAAGCCTGAGAGCTTGGACTGTAAACCCGAAGTCCTCCAGTTTGCAGCCTACTCAGACGGCGCCGAAATCAAATCTGAAGCGAAACCAGTAGCTCTCCGATTCGCTGCGTATACCGACGGAGCTAAGCTGAAGACTGAGGCGGAGCCAGAGGATTTAAGGTTAACAGCCTTCCCCGACACCTCTGCCATCAAGCCCGAAGCCAAGCCAGAGGCTCTGGAGTTCCGCACCTACCCAGACAGCTCTGAGATCAAACCTCAGGCCAAGCCGGAGCACCTGGAGTTTACGGCTCTACCCCAGGTCAAAGCCGAGGCCAAGCGAGAGCTGCTGGAGGCAGACAGCACAGTCCTGACCCCGAAGCTGGAGCAGGCAGACGGGCTGCTGGATGCCTCAGAGAGTCCGGGGGGGAAAGGCCCTGTGAAGGAGGAGAGGCCATCTACACCAGGTGAGAACACTCAGACCTGGTGAAATGGTTAATACACATTCATGGTGCCGGTTATTACATCCCTGTTTATATTGATTAATCATCCATCTTCTGTTTAGTCCATAAAATGAGTGAAAGTGATGACTCACCCCTCGTCTAGAGCGCAAGTGTTTTAATCTACAGTATACAGCATCGACGGGACCGCCACATGAGGCTTTTATTAACGCTTAAAGGGCAGAAACTTGAGGTGGATGTCAAATAAGACGTTAAAATTTACTACATGTCTTAGGGTTTTATCATTATTTTTATCATTTTAATTATTAAACTTTTGTCATTATCTAAATTTTTCTAATCATCTGAACTTGTTCTTAGATTTCATTGTTTGTGATGTGTTCTCCTTCGTTCCCTCCAATATCGCCAATCATATCAAAGTATCGGTCAAAATAATCGCAATTACATATTTTCTTCATATTGTGCAGGCCTAACATTATCCTCAGACCACATGAAGCGTAGTGTACTGACGTTTCCATTCTTGTCACAATGTTGTTGTGATTGTTAGGATTTACGTAAAATGCCGCGCTATTTAAAAAATCAAGCCATGTTGTTGAGCTCCAACCTGCCCCCCTCCCCTCTAGTGGCCGTGGTGGAAGGCTACGTGGGCAGCCCCCGGTTTGCAGCTCCTATTTCCATGTGTGAGATCCCTGACGGCCTCCATGACACCCGGGAGCCCACCATTGCTCAGCTGCTGCAGGAGAAAGCACTGTACTCGTTTTCTGAATGGCCAAAGGTACGGTGATGTCATCATGTGTCTAAAGTGTCTGTTTTCTGTTCTTTTAGCTGCAGATGTTGGTTCCTAAATCTTAATCCTCAAAGCGTCTGGGTAGCTCACCTGGTAGAGCAGGCGCTCAATAAAGGTTTACTATAGATAGTAGGCCGTGGGTTCAACTCCGCCCTTCAGCCCTTTGCTGCATGTCATTCCCCCTCTCTCTCCCTGTTCAATTCTAAGCTGTCCTATAGAAATAAAGGCCTAAAATGTCAATACAACCGTCCTCAAAGAAAAAACTATGTAACATTTTCAATGCAGGACTTTGACTTGTAACAGAGTATTTTTACAGTGTGGTATTAGTACTTTTCTTAAATAAAGCATTTGAATACTTCTTCCATTACTGTATATACATATATAGTGGAAACACTGATTTGCAGCCATAAAGCCAGTCCTATGCTGTTGTCTGGCTCCGTGTAGGACCGGGTTATCATCAACCGCCTGGACAGCATCTGCCACGCCATCCTGAAGGGGAAGTGGCCTTCGTCTAGCGAGCAGTACGACTCGCCCGGCTCCCTGGTGGCCAACTCTTGCCTGGCCAACAGTTTAGCCCAGCAGCAGCAGCAGCAGCAGCACCGGGCCAGCTTTCTCCCCACCACGGCCTCCAGCTCGGTCCCGGGCCAGGCCAGGGCTCAGCAGACCAACCTCGGCCTGGGCTTCTCCATCCCCCCCCCTCTCACAAGACTACCTAAGGTGAGAACATCTCTATGTCCCACTAAATGTATAAATGAAACTCCCTTTTTGTTGAATGTATCTTTGCATGTATCATCCGTCCACATGTACCTCCACTATCTCATGCCATGGTTCATCCAGGGGGTGTCCAGTTAGCTCGGTACCGATGCTAATCGTGCTAACAGACTCACTTTGACTTGTCCTTTCTGTGCTCCCAAAGAGTATTGTTTTTTAAGTCAATTGAAATTTAAAGAAGAAAAAAATCACACATACTTTTAGTTTCTTATCTGGTATTCTGATAAATTAAAATAGTATATATCCTTGTTAGATTCATGGCTAAACACATGACCGATCTATCTCTCTTTAGTCAGAATAAGGGATTGACTGATGCTGGTTTTTCAAGGCTGATAACCAACATTAGTACTTAATAAACTGTTATTCCCATTTATCTATATAGAGCGGGTTTTTCAGGTCGCATTGGGCACCTCTGGGCCACACCATTACTTTGTTGCTTCTATGTGCAGTTCCCTGTCACTGTTATGTGTACTGTTGATATTATACATGTTGATATCAGACTTGGGCAGGTAGTCATATTGTAAACAATTAGTTTAACAAGCATATATGTAAAGAGAGAAATGGACCCAATTTGTAGTCTGACTAAGTACCTGTAGGCATCGTTTCCCAAATGTTCCCCAACATAGATGCCAGGGAACAGATGGGTTGAGAGCTATTTATTTTCACTCCATATCTCATGGTCTCAGAGGTAAACAAACCTGGCAAGATCAGTTTGAGAGCCTGAAGCAACTTCCCAAGAGGAGAACGTGAGCACATTTTGGTTTTTACCCAGGTCTGGTTGACAGCCACCACTGTGTTGTGTCTCAGTCCATATGTGTGTTTAACAAAGCCATCGTCTCTCTCCCATCCTTGTCTACCCCTCACCCACTCTGTCCACTTTGGCAGTACATGTCGCGGGGCGGCGCATGTGGGCGCGGAGCTTGGCGCCTCAACTCCTTGCCTCTCTTACAGGAGAGGCTCGTGGCTCCTCCGTACCTCCCCGAGCTCAAACGAGCGGGGGGTCGGCGGGCATTTGACTACGAAGCTGCTGCTGCCGCAGCCAAGGTTTTAGCCGGGAAATCGGCATGCCATACTGCCGCCACCACAAGCTCCGGTGGAGCTAATCCAGTGGTGGCTCCGCCCTCTCATCGCACGGGAGCCGCCATGTTGATCAACGGCTGGCAAGAAACGGCCATAGACCTGACCAAGTCGTCGGGAGAAATAAGCACCACCAGTGGCATCGGGACGGGAGAAGGAATCAGTCACCACGGCGCTGGCAGCTGTCACAAGCTGCCGCCACCGCCGCCCCCCATCACAGCGCCGCTGCAAGGCTCTGTGGGAATGGACATGGCTGGGATACTGCAGGCAGGGCTCATCCATCCTGTAACGGGCCAAATAGTTAACGGAAGCCTGAGGGGAGATGACTCACTGAGGAGGAGGAGAGGGAGGAGGAGAAACGTGGAAGCACTGTACTCTGAGTTCACCAAGAGCAGAGGACTGCACCTCCCAGAGACACAGGTGGGTGTAGGGAGGAGTAAAGGCGTAGCGCAAGTTCTTCTGACTGTTGTGTGTGCTGCACTGTGAAAGGTAGAATCCACAGCTCAAGCATTTTGGGGAAAAGGTTAACTAAAAGAGAGGGGATCTGAGAGGAAAGTCCTTTGCCCTAATTGGGTTTCCAAACTTTAAACGTGTGTGTGTGTGTGTGTGTGTGTGTCTCTGTGTGTGTTTCTGTGTGTCTCTTTCCAACTGCAGGGCCGATTGGAGGTGATCAGCCACTCCTCAGTCTCCTCCTCCACCTCCTCGCCGTCCCCCTCTCCTTCCGAGCGCCCCGCTGGCCCCCCGACGCCGTCGTCCTCCTCCACCCCCACCCCCACGCAGACGCCTCCTCAGCCAGAGATCGTGGCCATCGACCGAGAGGCAGCCAGCAAAGGTCTGATTGAGTGGCTGAGACAGAATCCGGGCTACAGCATGGATCTCCCCACATTCGCTCATGTGAGTCCCATGTAGTGCCGCACGATATGACAAAAACATGCCATATGTGATAAATAAATGTAAATGTACTCAGTTCTGCATTTGTGCTGCTTTCCGTATTCTGCTTAAAAAACACCAAATTGATTGTTGAATTCAAAACGAATCATATCTCACATTATTTTTAACAAATTGTACATTGAATTGAATATAAGAAGCATTTAAGAGTGCAGTTTTCTGCTGATAATTTCTTTCAACTAACACGAAACATCTCATAGTGTCTTTTAAGATATGTCACAGCCTTTTAAAATGTGTTTATTACGCCAAATGCGATGACGATAAAGAATCGATATAGCCCTAGTCTGATGGTTTGTTTGATTATTTGAATGTATAATCACTAGGGGTGTGACGAGACGCTTACTCCACGAGACAAGACCCATCACGAGATTGGGTTCACGAGAACGAGACGAGACGAGAAAATTTTTTTTTTAAATTAAAGAAATCCTCGATGAAATATATGAATGACGAGAAATCTTGTCACGTTTTAATCTCGCGAGATCTCTTAAAACGAGATCTCGTCACACCCTTAATAATCACCTTTATCAGTAAGGTGTTGTGGTTTTTCATGAGTACTTGTAGTGTGTGTGTCCATTTCTGTGGCATTATGCTGTCTGTGACAGCAAACCAGCAGAACTTCATGTACAGCTACACACACAGGGCCCGAAATTAACACTCGGTTACCAAATGCAGGGGAATTTTGCCTTTGGCGGGTAAACTGTCACATGGGCGGGTAGCCATTGACAATTGAGTGATACAGTAGTTTTTTTTTGACATTTCTGAAGTCTGCCCTTTTGTATCTATCGTATCGTATCGTATCGTATCTGTTTAGCATTTCCTACATTATTTGTTTCTAGCTGTTTTTCTGGGAACATGCATGTAATTGTTTCTCTGTTACTTCCACCGTCCTGTCCCTTGTCTTCCCATCTGCAGTCTGGAGCAGGTTTGTTACATGGTTTTGTGGAGCGTCCCAAGCAAAGGAGACATCGCTGTAAAGACCCGACAAAGCTGGATATCAACTCTCTGACGGGGGAGGAGAGGGTTCCTGTGGTACACCGAGGCACCGGACGCAGGGTAGAGGAAGAAAAAACACCACACACACACACACACACACAGTTCAGTCATGGGAACAAGTAAACACTAATAATACAGGCTGCCATACAGTTGAGAAAGCTGGACAAATCTTAAATATGAATTAGTGTTATTCTAACATTATACGTGTTTTACTTGCTTGGCAGCTTGGTGGTGCAATGGCTCCGGCCATAAAGGAGCTATCCCGGTGGCTGGATGCCAACTCTGAGTACTATGTAGCTCCAGACTGGGCTGACGTGGTCAAACACTCTGTGAGTATATATATATATATATATATATAGATATATATATATATATATAAGTGTCCTCAAACTCGTGTTACGTGGATTCCTTTTCTGTACTCTGTAGTCACTGTAATCTACTAGCTCCATGACTGTTAAGCTCTTCCTCTTTTCCCCTGCAGGGTTTCCTCCCTGAAGGGAAGTTCTCTCGGATCCTGACGGAACCCGTCAACAGAGACGCGGGCTCTCGCCGCCGCGGCCGCCGGCCTCGCAGCGAGATGCCTAAGCCCCTTCTGTCCGTCTCGGACTCTGCCTCATCCGGCCTCGGCCCCCCGCTCTTCATGAACGGCGGATTAATCGGCAGCATGGACTCCATGGTGGCCATGCAGAACCTCCGGGGTGCTATTCCTGGGATTCCCATCTCCGGGATCATGGCTGCTGGATTCCCGCACGGTTTCTCTGCAGCCATCCAGGCGGGCGGAGCTGGGGAAGACGCCAAGAATGGGTTGAGTATGTTACCCATGATGCTGCACGGTATCCCGCACCCCCATGGGGCTGGGATCCCACAACACGCCTTGTTCAGCGTTGGCGCAATGATGGCGCACACGCCACCCCCTCCTCCCCACCCTAGCTCCTCCTCTTCTTCTTCTTCATCATCGTCGGCTGCAAAGGTCACAACAACGACGGCACCGTCGACATCAGAGGCAGCCAGCCCCTCGTCCACCACGCCTTCTAAGAGAGAGAGAGCCTCCTTTTCCGGCTCTGGTGGAGGGGAAAAGGAGCCCGGCCCAGAGGAGAAAGGAGCAACAGAAGCCAACAAAAGAGGGGCGGAGGCAGCGGCCGTCATCACCTCCACCAGCAGAGCCCACGGCGGCGCCGCGCATCTCGGGGCCGGCACCGGCAGCCATCTCACCTTCAACCCCTTCCTGATCCCGGGCATGTCCCACGGCCTGCTGTACCCGCACATGTTCCTGCCCCACGGCGGCATCATGGCGCTGCCCGCCATGCCTCCCGGCCCAGGCGACGGCTCCCCGGGCAGCCCCAAGAGGAGGAAGAAGAGGGAGAAAGAGGAGGAGAGGGAGAAGGCAGCAACGGGAAAGGGAGAGGAGAGAGAAAGTACAGTTAAGGCCAACGTTAGTTCCTCGTCTCCCCCTGTCCCTCCCTCTACCTCGGCTCCAGACCCAGGCCCATGTGCAACTGATGACGACGGTCCTGCAGAGCCCCAGGAACCGGACTCCCATATCCCTCCAGAGGGAGCGGCGGCAGAGGAGACGGAGGAAACATTTAAGGACGACGGGGGAGGGGCAACAGAGGAGGAGAAGCGGGACGCTGAGGAGCAGAGACAGGCGGAGGGAGAGGAAGCATAGAGGAGGAGAAAACTGCAGAGAGACGAGCACTTCCTGCTCCCCCCTCGCCTCCCCCCTCCTCTCTTGACTGAGCAACAGTGTAAAGTTTGTGCCGTGTCTGTCAGTCAATGTCCATGTAAAGACTTTTATTATGATGATGACTAATGATAACAATGATGATGATGATTATATTCAACTTGGTTCTGTTTATATACCAAGACCCCACCCACCCACCCACCCTCTCCACTCCCTCCTTGTATACAAAAAAAACAACCAGTGTAAGAAATGATCTTCTGTGTATTCTCCCCCTTCATTCTGCATTGAGAGTAGGGAGGGACGCTTCTCAATAGAAAAACACACACACACACACACACAAACACACTGCAGGCAAGCTGTGCTGACCCAGGAGCAGCTTTGGCAGTACTGATTCGGTTTTAAACTCAAAGTGATCCAAGGTGGCGTGTTTGCAAAGTTCTGGATTGGTGTGTTTTTGCGCGGGCTAGAGGATGACAACGGAGGGTTGTGGGGCTCTTCTGTCAGAGTTGGGTTCTCTAACGTTGGTCACCACAGTCTGGGCATCCAGAGAAGCTCAAAGAAAGGAGCTCTTGTGTACATTTATGTTTGTCTGTTTCCACACTCCACTAAACTGATTGATATTTGTGGGGGGGGGATTATCTCTGTGCAATGTTCTAACACCTGCAGGCTAGATGAGTCAGGAAGTGTATGCTGGTAACAAACATTTCCAGATCCATGTGACACTACAACACCTTTTTCTCCTCACTACTAAGGGAACTCACTGATACACATACACCTAACATTCAAGAGCTAGAAGAAAACGCACAGCAGCCCAGATTTCTTTCAAAGCGTAGCCCTTTGAATGTCTTGATGTGACTAAGAGAATACAAGTACATTTAAGAAAGCTGCCAAATCAGAAAAATAAAGACATTTGTTGGTTAGTTTTTTAGTAAAATTGTGACTATTATATTGACTACAAGGTCCAAAAAGTCACAATATAAGTGAGGTGAATAAATCCCAGGCACGAATGTTGGATCTTAATTGTAAGATAGCATTGTCTATGCCCCCCACGATTTAAATCCTCTCATTCATATTTTTTTTCTACTATTACTAACTATTATTATCAATGCTATGCCATTGCTGCTAAAACTTCTTTTTTGAAAGAAGTCCAGAGAGTTAAAATGTCCTTTACTCTTCACACTATAATAACAATCCAGATTCCAAGAACAGGAAAACCTTGAGTGCAACAGATATTCACCACAAAAAGAACTCCACGTTCTGCTTTTATTGATAAAAGCAAAGAACAATCATGAGATTAATTTGTTTCAATACTTTTTAGATCATGTAAAGAAGTTTTGTTTAAAGTCAGACACAAAGTCACTTTGAGAGATCGCCCCTCGAGTGTCTAGGCCTAATCGAGGAAATGAAAGACAGAAATGTGAGAGGTCTTCTGGGGCCACCAGGGGGCGGTAGGAGGTAGCGTTGATTGTATCCTGTACTGCAAACACAGGAGTGGAGGGATTGTTTGTTTTTGTTTTTCATCCGAGACACAAATGGATTTAAGTTACAGCACATCAATAAAAGTGATCAGAAGTAGTGTTACATTACTAGTGCAAAATGGTTCCATTCATGCACCCGTCGCCCGCATCGTGCCCCTGTTAGAGTGGCCCTGCTGTCGTCTGCTCCCGTTTCGATTCGGTGTTCTCAGAGATAGTCTCTGTGCGTCGTCGACCATCTGTCCAACGAAGGCTCTGTTCTTACAGATAAAACGGGAAGAGGAGGGTTGAGTGCCTCATCGTTGCTCTTCATCTCATTTCTTTTCCTCAGATTAGTTTTAATAGCAGTTCATACCAAGAGTTTCTAAATATGTAAATCTATCACTGTATATTACTGTTTTTTATTTCTTTTCTTTTTTTGTGCACCATTTATTTGTTCCGGCTTTCATTTGTTCTCCATTTGGGGAAAAAAAAAATACTTGACAGATGCGAGGGGGATTTTTGCATTGAGTTATTCCCTGTGTTTTCGGTATTAACGGACTGTACTGTACATTAAATGGATGCAAGTCGCTGGTTTCTATTCAGTCTTCTCAGAACTGGGTCTGTATTTTGAGGGGTTCAAAGTCAAATGTTTCTGTTAATGATGTTGGACTTCACATTTGTTTTCTTTTCATACATGAAAACCTAATTTTTGCACAATGTCTTTTTGTGAATGTTAACCTGTTTCTGTACTGTCTTGTACTTCCTTCCTGTGTGTCTGGGGGTGTGCGTGATGGGGGTGGGGGGGGGGGGGGGGGGGGGGGGGGGGAGCGCGTGTCTGTGTGCATGCATGCGCACACGTTTTGTCGTGGAGCTGTATTTTGACTTTTGTCTCGTGCTTACAGGTCACATTTCTTGTTGGGGGGGGGGGGGGGGGGAACAAAACATAGTTGTTGCCTTGTCACACGTTTGTGGCTACATATAATTTATTATACTTTTTTTTTGCTTTGCCAAACTTTCACCAAATATGTCATTCTTTTATCTTTTAGTCTCATTATGTATTATTCAAAGTAAAAATGCCTTATTTAGCGAGTATGTTTTGTATAGATCTTTCTGTTACATCTCCATACGTTACCGTGTGTGTGTGTGTGTGTGTGTGTGTTCAGCTTGTCCTATGCCTGTATGCGTACACGGCCATTGGTGCTGTGCATTATCTTCAGAAGCCAACAGTGAGGTACCGCTGTCCAAATCGCTACGTTAATTCCCAAAAGTCAATCAGTCATCCCTCAAAGCACAAATGGAGAGTTAACAACAAAGGGACTTGTTTTCTTACACGTGCCTCTAACATGACTTTAAATGCTTTCTCTTTTGGTGGGCTTCACTCGCATACGATGTTGACATCACGTTTCCGTAGTGACATCGTCCTCAAGATGATGCCATGCTGCTCGTTGAAGGGCAATTCTGGATTATTTCCAAGCATTCTGAGTTTATACTCAACAGCTCTGTTGTAGAGATTTGGAAAAATCAAGCAGAATGTTAACTGTAGTGAGTAATCAGTGCGAGCCTCTTACTTCCCTGTGTTTGACATCGTGTGTGTGGAGTAGGGAAAGCTGTAGGAGGTTCCTGCTCCACCCTGATCAGCAGCAGTGTTACCAGTTAGGAGAAGGGGTACCACAACGATCCGGTATTACAGCGGTTCTTAGGACCACCATACAATATTTAGTGATATCACAATCTCTTCCAGGACTTTGATTGGATTTACCTCAGTGGCCTGTGACCCTACGAGAGGACACATATGCCCCGCTAACACATCCGTTACATTTATGTACATTTACAAAAAGAAACTAAAATGTTTTGACAAAATCATTACCGAGCTCTTCCAGACGTTTCAATAAAAAACAATCTCTTTATATTAAAATGAATAAAGATACAGTGGGACATTTTCAAAATAAAGGTGCATCTTAAAGATGACTAAATAAATATTTGGGCTTTGTATGGATAGTATTGGATTACTTAGGAACAAATCAACGTAGCGATGTTTGGTTCCGGCCCCGGTTAGGAGTGAGAACGGGTCGCAGCTTCTCAGATCTCTACAGCAAAGCTGTCAGGAAAATGTCTTGGGAATGAGACGCAGTTTGTGCAATAGCATAATTTCCCTTCAAGGACGGCTGTTCATTGTCTCAATGCATGAGGCCTTCTGTTTGGTATCTAGCCCGGATAGGACGGTAATGCACACACAGTGTGTGTCCAACTCAAGTATTTTGATTGTTCTTGTGTGTTTGCTAAGATTCCTTTGGAAAAATCAGAAGTGGAAACCAGTTGTTGCGTCCCACAGCTAGAGCATCTGAAAAAAACAACTTTTAATTCCACAGCCCATGTATGCACACCATTTCCTGTTACTGAAACAAACGGGGGGGGGGGGGGGGGGGG
>NC_048410.1:30042595-30079741 GCF_013103735.1 Etheostoma cragini | reverse complement strand
CAGTCAGTCGGAGGTTGTTAGGTCTGTTCCTGTCACACCATGCCTTCTTTAACAGTGTTTTTTCTTTTCATTGAAATCCTTTTTGGTAAACTGAAATGGTCACCTCAAAATGTTGTAAACGTTGTTCTCTCTTATCATAAATGACGTATTTATTGTATAGTTCTCGTCTTTACATCGTTGTCTCATGACTGATTAATGACTGAAAGCATTTTGGTTCACATGGAGGTTTTACCCTCTGCTTTTCTTTTTGCAGCCCTAATGACATGCTTAAGATCCCCAGCATACCTCCTGTGTAATTTCCCGACAATATTAGGGGCACTGAGCTATACGGGCCATACGATAATAATCCAATAATATAAGATAAATTCCCTCTCGGGTTATTGGGCTGAAACCCTGGACCCAGGATGCCGCTGATCCAAATGATAACATGTCCATCTGTGTATTTTCAGACTACATTTCCAGAGAAGATGATTGAAAGCTAGCAGCAGACACGGCATTAATGTACCCTGCTTCAGAAACCGCATCTCTGGATGGAAAGCGAGCCCAGGTCTACACAGTTTTAGCTCCAGTGAGTCATTTATTTCTTTTCAATGTATTTCTTTCTTTTTCAAGTCATCAATCCTGGATTGTAGGTAATTTAGATCCAGGTGGAGAAACATCAGTTCTTAAAAAAAAAGTCTTGGTCTTGGCCAGACTAGTTTCAAGTTGGTGGGTAACCAAACCATCACGTGCTGGTTCTGGTGTTTGGTTTCAGCCGCCCGCATCACGGCCATCACACTCTTCTTGATTGCATTTTAATGCTGCTGTTGTCTGCTTCGGTTTGAAGACTGATCTGGGTCCATGGATCCCTGTCTGCTGATTTGGAGCCAGGGTTAAAAAGTGGACCTTTTCATCTACCAGCCAATTGGCTAAAGAATGTTCAGTTTTTACCAGCCACCCAATAGAGTACCATTGTGAGCAAATCTACTGGCCACATGCATATTTTACCTGCATGTAGCTAGTAGATGGTGCTAATTACAACCCTGTGACCTTTGACCTTCCTGTAGAAGGAGGCCAGTTGTTTGAAAGAAATAAAAAATGGAATGTACCCGGGTGTCAAACTCTCATAGCTGCAGAGAAAATCCAAGCCCATTTCAAAGGCTTTCCAAATCTGAAATAGAGAGGCAGGTGTGTCAAACTTCACGATGTTCCATTTAAAATGATCACAACCTATTTTGTCTTGTAATTATTTGCTTCGATACAATAGTTCATAATACATAAATTCATTAAAAGTCTGAAATAGTTTCCTTCACACAAGAGGTGAATATAGTGTATAATGACAGGATTTACTCCCCGGCGGGAGGCCAGGGCAGATCTGAGTTTTTCAGGCGTGACTCTGCAACAAGTAGCATACAATATGCTACGAGAGACTTTTTTTATGTCAACACAGTACAAATGGAACTATTTAACCAAGTTGGTTCACTGCTGGCTACAAGTTAGCATCAAACATTAATAGATAGCTACAACGTTTCTGAAATGATTTCAATCTTCTGGTATTGTTCGTAATGAGAAACGTGGATTATTTCATGATTTTCACATATGTCAGCCTGACAGTTGTCTCGTAAACTGTTTAAATCTGAGCGTGCACACCGGGACACCCCCCTTTAAGACTACTTTGACCTTTGGTGTCTTGTATTTCCTGACAACAGACATGTTGTCTTGTGTCTCTGCGGCGTGAGAGTGTGTCTTGGTGGCTGTCCAGACAAATCAACAAGAATTAGCTCCTTAAAATGCAATCAAAGCAGCATCATGTCGTAGTAACATTTGTGTTTTTCAGAAACTCTTGCCGAGATCGTTTTTAGCTCGTTGGAGCCGTTTTGTTTTTGAGAGGAGAAACTAGCACTCTCATCACTCGATTTGTTACAGAACAGCAGCACGAACACGCAACAAAATAATACCGAAACATTCAAAAAATCAATGTTTGACCCACTGGGTAAGATCGCTGGAAAGCAAAGATTAGAATCAGATGATTGCAGGTTTTGGACAGTTGACTAAGGAATGGGAACTTCACCTCTTCCTCCTAACTGGTCTGTGGAACCAGCCGGCTCACCATGACAGAGAGGGCGAGGTGAATCACTGAACAGGGTGCAGTGGAATCCACGGGGGGGAAGTTGTTCTAAAACTCGCAGAAAGACCATACCAGGCTGCTCCTTCCGTCAGAAACCTGGTCATTACTGCGTAAGTGATACGGTGGGGGTTTTATTTTCTTATTTGTAACTATAACTCTCTGTATTCCCATGTGGACCAATCTCATGAGTCGAGACATGGTATGTGTGATCTTTTATTGTGCAATAAAAGATGACTTTCAACTTTCCTTCGTCCCTGGTGAGTAGTTCCTTCTTTCTGTGGAGAATAGTTTTCTTTTTGCTGAATCGCCTTCGCTGTAATTTCTTAATTTTGTGTCGTATTTTCAGGTTTGTCGACTGTGGGGACCCTGGTGTGGTCTGGCAGCCGTCCACTGTGTGGTTCTCTGCACATTGCATGCTGGGAAAGACTGCAGCGGCCCTGTAACGCTGAGAAAGATTGAGCCCGTAGAGAACAAGAGCAATAAAAACTGTAGTGCACCACCAGTGAACACATAACCTGTTTTCAACATCAAAAGTTGCCCTCAGTATCTGGTGTGGCCACCAGCTGCATTAAATACTGCAGTACATCTCTTCATGTACTGCACCAGACTGGCCAGTTCATGAAGTACTGCGGTACACCTCCTCCTGTACCTGTCCCCCCAGGTGTGATGTCCTGATGTACTGATCCTACGCAGGTGTTGGTGCACGTGGTCTGCAACTGCGAGGACGATCAGCTGTGCTTCCTGTCTCCCTGTAGCGCTGTCTCAGACGTCTCACAGTAGGGACATCTGGCCTGCCGTCCTCCGGCCCGTCCACGCTGATGACAGGGACCCTGGGCGTCTTTCATTTCAGAGTCAGTAGAAAGGTCTCTTTCCTGTCCTAAGTGTCTTATAACTGGGACTTACATACTTACAAATGTCCATTCCACTCCATTATCAACAGCATACCAGCTGATCTAAGGGGGGGGGGGGCATTGATCTTTGATGCAATAACATTGCCTATTATCAGCAACCATTCATCCAATGTTCCAAAGGTTCATTCTGTTTCCTAATCCGATATTATTTTAAAGAACTACCTAGAAAAACAATGGAGAACCCTTTTCTAATTATGTAAGCACAAAATTGATTAAAAACAATCATATTAATGTCAGCTGGTATTCTGTTTACAATGGAGGTAGTGGACATTTCTAAGTGACCCCAAACTTTAGACCCGGTGTGTGTGTATGTGTGTGTGTGTGTGTTTGTGTATATATATACACACACATGCATAAGAGGTATAGGATGCGAAGGACTGGATTAAATATTCTCTCAGTAATAAGCAGCTTTCAATAACATTTTGTAGAATTTTACTGAACATATGAGTTTATGTAAAGGCCTTTTTCTCAAAATGAGTCGTGTTGCTCCAGTTCAGCAACACTTCCATACATCCCTCTATATGTGTATATATTGATTTGCTGTTGAGAGTATTTTCTGATTTATGGAGTGATGGAAAGAGACACTTAATTCCCCTGTGTGAAAACCGTTGACACTAATAAGTCAACAAAATGAAACAACCTTGATTATATGTTCACATTTCTCTTCTGGAAACGAGTGCATATTTAATAAGATAATGCATAACTTGCATATTTAAACATACAATATCAGAAATAACTTGTAATGTGATGAATCTTTGTCCTAATGGAAGTTTCATGGTGACATCTGTCCGTTAAGCGGCTTTCCCTAGCCACCTGCAGCGTAGTCTCGTGTATGCAACACATTTACAGAAGGTGGATGTCTGCAGCATCAAAATATACATTTATTGGAACATACATTCAGGTTATGGAATAAAATCCCATTTAGTCATAGAAATATTGATAAATATACAACAGACAGAAGCTAGCCAATGAACAGACCTGAAGGACTCCCCTCGTCTTCAGTCATGCTACTGTTTCCTGTAGCTGTAGTTGTGCAACATCGGCTAAGGCAGGCTGAATACAAGGCTGGCGAGTTTATGAATACCACATTTAATGCATATATTTTCTCCGTCTATATTGTCAAAAACATGTCAACTAAATACTTGAAATGTGATTTTAAAGGCAAAGTGTAAAGAGGAACTTCTTGAAACTTTTAACTTCAAGAATTCCTTTTTTACAAATACAACAAATATTTGTGAAAAACAATATGCAACAACGTTGTCTGCATTTCCAGCATTTTTACCTCAAAAACAAAGGCATCCAGAAAAAAGAGACACTTTTAGTGAGATGATGCAGAGGTTTACTGACCAGCTTCTCTGTTTTTAGCGTTACTGTGTGTGGCGAGCTTGTGGTCTGGCCTCAGTTTCTTCACCCCTCTCTGATTGGAAACGACCCCCAGGACCCGGCAGGTAACACAACAAAGGGGACACATTCACCAGCGGTTCCTAACTGCACACCAGAAGCCGATCATCTTAAAGGTGCAGTAGTTAAGCCTTCCAAAAATAAAAAACAAACTTCCTGTCATGTCTGCTCAAACTGACCCTTAACATCCAGTAGAACTACATGAAGCAGGTCGGCTCCTCTGGCGCCACCTACAGCCTGGAGTGGGTCGGAGGGCGGGGGGGTCTCACTGCTTGTCAAACACTGGTCAGGCACACACAATTCATTCTCCCTCCTTTAATTGAATCCTTATTTTTGAACTAGATAACGACTGCACTGAGTAATCCTCTGCAGGGTAGGCAGACCCGCGTGTCTGAGGGGCGGGTTGACGACGTATTGAAGAGTTTTAAGGTGCAGGAAGATTGTTGATGTATGAACTCAACTGCTAAACAATGACCGCCCCACCCCCCCAGAAGCTCCACCCCCCAGATTCACAGACAGATAACTGCTGGTCAGCAGGCACATTTGCATGCGTTACGGTGGATTAACATGAACACTTAGTTTGAGGTCAAGGTTTTTCTGGAGTTTGGGGGCCACTCTTGAAGCCATGGAGCACTGTCTCTATCAGGGGGCCCCCACTTGGGTGACGTGATACACATCCCTACATACACATCCTGGTTTTAAGCTGCCGGCGCCTGTTTTACGTTGGAGTCCTATTGTTTTGACCAATGAGAAGAGGAGTAGCGAGACCTGTCGGAGCTCAGCGAGTTAGATCATGTGACCGGGTGCTCTGTGTACAGGGAACTTACAGTGTTGTTTTATCTAACGCTAGCCCCTCTCTCTCTCTCTCTCTCTGTTCTGTCTCTAGCTCGCTCCACCACTATGTTTTATCTAACGTTAGCCTCTCTCTCTCTCTCTCTGTCTATCTGTTCTGTCTCTAGCTCGCTCCACCACTTTGTTTTATCTAAAGTTAGCCTCTCTCTCTCTCTCTGTCTTTCTGTTCTGTCTCTAGCTCGCTCCACCACTTTGCTTTATCTCTATGTATATCTAATGTCAGCGCTGCCCCACATAGTCTCACAGATACTGTAACAGCTGTTCAAGCCACAAAAGACACTCTGCCTCTTTTTTTTCTTTTCTTTTTTTTTCTTTTTACCACAAAAGCGCCCTTGTCACCCAAGTGGGCACATAGCCTAAGAATTTCTTTGTCGTATTATCAAGTTATTTGTTCATTTTTCCAGTAAACAAGCTTGTGGTGAATGGCAGTGCGTGTTAATTAAGGTTGTGCAGAACCACTGACGTGGTCCCGGGTTACAGAGCCCCCGCTGACGTCATGTTCCAGCACGTGTCAGGTGTGGCGTTGAGCTGTGCGTCCGTCTCGTCGCTCCAGTGACCTTCGTGCTCGCTGGCGCCGCCTGCCGTTCCGTTTGGCGAGTTGCCGACGTCGTCGTTGGCGAGCAGCTGTTGTTTTTTCTCCTTCTTCCTTCCAAATCCTCCTTTTTTATTAGTTCTTCTTTCTAAAGGATGAAAAGCAAACGTTAAAGGGAGGACAGAATGCAAAACCGGTTTGACCTGGTCACAGTTGAATAACGACAGTTTGGTGGGTGACCGGGACATTACAACCTCAGAGTCCCATCGACACCTCTGGCCCCTGATAATCTCCCAGTTTGAACCGCCTCTGAAAACTGGGGCGGGCGGGGGGGTCTCAACGAGCCTCACAGGGGACGTCAACGAGCTCTAACCATGAGGCCTGGTCCCGACCCAGAATGTCCACAGGCTCCACCGCTGATCTGGGATCAGCTGGGCTTCTGAATAGGTCGCGCAGATCTCAGAACTGGTCTGCATTGTTTCATCGCTAACTTCACTCCCCAGACTTTTTATGTGAGAAATCTTTGTAAGTCAAATATGTGCCTTTTTATGAAAAATTGATATGGTTTTCAAAAGATTCAAAATGGTGGAAAGATTTTCTAGACGGACCTTAATGGTCCTTGAGGCTTGTTTGTAGAGCACATTAAGCTGCACTGATTACTGATTAAATCTGATTAAATCTGCAATTAGCCATCAATAGTTGACCTTTATAGAGTTTATTACTCGCATAAAAAACCTATTGAAGTGAATTTAGTAATGAAATAGCAGACAACGTATACCATTACAGTAAAATATGAGACCATACTGTCTCGTCTACACTGTGTGTGTGTGTGTGTGTGTGTGTGTTACATACCCAATTAGGAGACTTTAAGGAAGTGTGAAGTACTCTAAAACCATTCTATCACCACTTTATAACCACTAGTATATTCACAACCTCTACTTAAGTAAAAGTACCAATACCACACTGTAAAAATACTTTTTTCAAGTAAAAGTCCTGCATTGTAAATGTTTGTATGTAATGTACGTATCATCAAAAAATGTATTAAAAGTAAAGTAGTCGATGCAGATAAATCCTCACATGAGAGAAACTGGAGATGATCCAAACAGTTCTGTTGATTAACTAAGATATTAATCAGCGAATCATCTCCGCTGGACCTGTAGGCCTAGATAATGTCAGCTAGTTTAATTTCTAATAAAACATTGTATTTTATAAACAACGTGTATTGTGTGCTAAAATCTTTATCTGTAAAGTAACTAAAGCTGTAGTGGTGTAAAAAGTAGAATATTTCTCTCTGAAATGTAGCGGAGTAGAAGTAGAAAGGGACATGAAAAGAAGAGACTCAAGTAAAGTACAAGTACCTCAAATGGGTACTTAAGTGCAGTAATTGAGTAAATGTACTTGGTTACATTCCACCAGTGGTTAAAACAGTGCATAGCACAACTGTTTTTCTTCCAGTGTGCAGTTTATTTAGTTGTGCTTTGGCCGTCTCACATCTGTCCCTGGTTACGCTGCATACTTGGTTTTATCATTCCTAAAGAGCCGGCCGTGGAGGGCTCCTGCAGAATCAGACCCGGGACGCTGCTGTCGCCCCCCTTTAGCATCACTCCCCAATGGTTAAGCCTGACAGAGTGAGACATGTTGACCCAGCAGTGTGTTATTAATAATTATGAAGCACTGCGGACATATTGCACGCAATGGCCAGTCGCTGTACCCTCACACAGGTGATGGTGTTTTTAGTCCTCACGTGTCTGGAAAAGTACAACTCTTCTTTTAAATCCAGGCTGAACACGTTTCTGTTTGATGCTTTCATTAAATTCAGTTTCACACTCAACACTTTGTATTTCATATAGGGCTGGGCAATATATAACTATCAAATCTACACTAATATAAGGCTAGATAATGATTTCTTAGATTTTGGATATTGCAATATAACATAAGCGTTGTCTTTTCCTGGTTTTACAGGCCACAGTATGGGAAAGTCATGCAACTTACCAGACTGTTGGATCTGTTTAATTATATCCACCTTATATTATTTACGTGTCAAACCAATAGTCAACTCTACAATATTGCTGCAAAATCAGCCTTGATGTATTTGGTGAAACTACATAATATAGTATAGTATAGTAATATGGTGAAATATTGGAATGTACTTTATTTTTTATTTTTTGAAGATTATTTTAAGGCCTTTATTTCCATGGGATAGAGGAAGACATGAAAGGGAAGCGAGAGGGGGGGTGACATGCAGCAAAGGGCCGCAGGTCGGAGTCCAACCCGCGACCTACTCCATATCGCCCAGCTCTAATTTCACGTCTTACTGTCTTTTAGCTGATATTATGTTTTTAACAGTTTTGAACCGCTCTTTGATGTTTTGGTGAAGCACTTTGAATCGCTGTGCTGCTCAGATGAAGCTGCCTCGCCTAAGGGACTTTGAATGTACCATGGTTGTTACTTTTAAAAAGTAATTAGCTACTAGTTACAAATGATAAAAGTAACTAGTTACTTCAGAAAGTGACTAATGCGTTACTTTCAAGTACATTTTTAAAAGCTCAATGTGACCCCCCCCCCCCCCCCATTTAATGGAACTTAAAATAAATGTACGTCTTTAGTTTGTTCGTTGAATGCATTTGATCCGGTTGGTCTTTGTTGTCCACTCCAGTTATGTAACCACACTAAAGAACTCCACACGTCATAACGTCGTTCTGTTGCCATGACGTCCGTGAGCTGCATCTCCCGATAGTTGGAACAGGTTGATGAAGACGGGCTTCCCCGTCCTCTCTGTCCTCTCTCTGGTGTCTGAGTTTTCTCCCTAACTAATTTCTCCTACCGCAGCTCTTTTTGTTGTATTGCGCTGTTCAGAAGACACGGGACACAGGAGCTTTACTGCTGCAGTATTTCTTCAGACAGAATCTCAAACCTCCACTGGACATTAACTACCACTTAACAAGTAGTCTCTATCCACGGCGTTGTACTTCTGGGATAGTTCAGGTGCTGCGGACATTCCGCCCGAGTGCATCTTCTTTAGGCGGGAGAATAAACCTTTTATGTTATGAAGAGCCTGCTCACCAGAATGAAAAGCCGTCCGTTCAATGAACTGGGATCTCACACTGTGCTGTACTAGATCCGATTTCCCCTTTACGTCCCATAAAACTGTCTTGAATCTGGTGGAACACACACGTGTGTGTGCTTTCAGACTTCCACTGTGCAACAGCGGAGCTGATCTACACCTTACTTTCACTTCACGAGATTACATGTCCTCCTGCACTGCACAGGACAGCACAACGAGATCAAACGCTGGTGTCAGTATCTCTGCGTGTTCAGAATTGATCAAAAGATTGTGGAAAAATGTGCAGAACTGCAGAGACGCTAACGGTGGCTGAATCTTTTTTTTTTTTTCTCCGTGTAAATGCTGTTCCGGTGTTGGGTAGCCTCAGATGTTGATCCAGGATAATTACTGTGAAGTATTATGTAAAGTGATGCGCAGAATCCTGCCAGTTGATGGTCTGTGCAGAGTCCAGATGTGACCGTGAAGTATTCTCTGTGATGTATCGCTGCTTTCAAAGGGGAATTTTGGCCGCAAGTGTACAGAAAGAGTCAAATCTCAACACATATCTGACGTGTTCTCTGTTGTGAACACACTAATAGATCAGATTTGATGTCATTTTTAAAAGCCAGAGGATTTGACTTTAGTGGGTTTGAACTCAATGAATAAATATCTTCATATTTCACAATACATTATGACACATCAGGTTAAAACTTATCTGGATGTCTCATATAGCTGTCTCGTGTTATTAAAGCGGGTTTAGCCCACATAGAAATGTGGTTTTGATGTTCAGTGATGGAGAGGAGGGCTTCAGTGTTTTTGGCTGTGGTTTAAACGTGGAATGATGTTCTGTAATATACAGCGCTGAGACTGATTTAGAGGTTGGTGGGACATCAGAGAGTAAAACAAATGCAGGCAGGAAAGAAAGAGAGAGCAGAAAAGAAGCCAACCTTAAACCTCACCTCAAACTCTTCCAATTAGAATTCAGAAATGACCTTTTTGGTTCATCCGCCCCCCGTGTTTACAGCACGTTTTGCTTTTTCAAACTACACTATTAATTATTACTCTGTCCCCTCAAGACTTTTAGCTTTATAGCAGGATGAATCTCTACCCTTACTAACACGCCTAAATCACATGACCTTTCATGTATACTGGGCATGCGTGTGCACCAATGAAAAGGTGGAACGGTCTCACGCCAGTTTATGAAATGGTCACGTTAATATGATTTATTATTACGTGTTACCCAATTTTTGAATGGGACCATTTCAAGTTCTGGTGGAAGGTGTACGTTCAAAAGTAGTTTAAGTTGTCAGCAGAAAACTCGGATTGGACAGATAGTCTAGCTAGCTGTCTGGATTTACCCTGCAGAGATCTGAGGACCAGGTAACCATAGTCCTCAGATTGGACAGATAGTCTAGCTAGCTGTCTGGATTCACCCTGCAGAGATCTGAGGACCAGGTAACCATAGTCCTCAGATTGGACAGATAGTCTAGCTAGCTGTCTGGATTTACCCTGCAGAGATCTGAGGACCAGGTAACCATAGTCCTCAGATAGGACAGATAGTCTAGCTAGCTGTCTGGATTTACCCTCAGAGATCTGAGGACCAGGTAACCATAGTCATCAGAAATCCACCGGAGGTCAGAATTGTAACACAAAAAAAGTGAAAGGTAAATGAAATCAAGCCGAAATTAGGGAATTTCCGGGGGCACTGGAGCAGTCCTGGATGTGGGACATGGTGCAAAGCCCAACGGAAATGTCTTTGCCATTTTAAGACCATCCAGTCCCCTTGTCGTTTAAATAATAAATGCACCTCCAATGTGTCAATGTTCGTGCTAGTCTTAAAGGGAGGTGTGTTCAGGTGCATTATGGGTGTGCTGCTCTTACAGGGAGGTGTGTTCAGGTGCATTATGGGTGTGCTGCTCTTACAGGGAGGTGTGTTCAGGTGTATTCTGGGTGTGCTGCTCTTACAGGGAGGTGTGTTCAGGTACATTCTGGGTGTGCTGGTCTTACAGGGAGGTGTGTTCAGGTGTATTCTGGGTGTGCTGGTCTTACAGGGAGGTGTGTTCAGGTACATTCTGGGAGTGTTGCTATCTTGAGGCAGTGGGAAGTGATCGTCCCAATGACCAACCAAAACCTCTAAAGTCAATAGTTAAAAGTTATTTTAACAGAGAATTAGTCAAATGGGCCTAGTCTTATGCACAACGCGCGCACACACACACACACACACACACACACACACACACACACACACACACACACACACACACACAGACAGTGAACCAGATGTTATGTAGCTGGTATGTCATGAGAGTGAACCATCCCTCAGCCATCTTAACTGAATCAAGCGCTGAACGTGGAAAAAAAACTGCCCTGCTTTGCATAACAACTTAACCACAGGCAGACTACACACACACACACACACACACACACATGCAAAAAATTACATATAAATATATATATATATATATATATATATATATATATATATATATATATATATATACATACAGTATATTTAATAAATAAATATATAACGGTGCAAATGCAATGAGCCATGGTCCCAACGTGCCTGCCTGTTGAAGGGAAAGCGAGGTGACCTCTGATTGGTTTATTGCATATTAAGCCCCAGAACACACCTCTGAGTGATAAAGACGGTGAGTACAACCCTGACACACTGACTTTTTTTTTCTGCCATCCAACTAGCAAAAGTGGATTTGTACGCGCCCTGAACGCACCTGCGCCAGGCGCTTCACAGCGTGTGCTTAGATCAGTAAAGAGGGCCCATAGTGCATTGTGAAACATAGCGGTTCTGGTTCTGGTTCTGGTACTGTGAACCGCAGTTTTGTCTGTTAAACAGTTGGCTTTTATTTTGACTTTTCGTAAAATATTTGTCTGTTATTTGGAAGATTGCTTTAAGTTGTTTGTTAGTTTAACAATAAATTATTTGATTTATCCTCAAACTGTTTGTCCCGGGGTTCCGCTCCTTGAACCAACAGGTAAATAAGACCAACAAACGGGGCTTATCCGAGTCAAAGTCCCACTTTTTGACCAGCGTCCCCGTCCTGACCTCCTCCATCAGAACATCCGTCATTCTGCTTCTGCCTCTGAGACAGCAGTCACCCGAGCTCTTCATCACATAAACGTTGCCTTGACTTTTCTCTAAGACTTCTCTTTTTCTCTTGGGCTGTATTTTGCTGCGTGGATGACAGGTTTCCTGCTGGGTTGAAAAGAAGACTAACTGGGATTTCAAAAGAAATGTTGGGACACACACACAAATGATTCAGAAAGAATGATGGTTTCCTTCCTCCTTTTGGCTTTCTTCCACTCTCATTCTATCCAAAACATGTGGACAGACGCTGTACACAAACAATTACACAAAGACAATACAGATGGTGCTTTCACTGTGTCGTGCACTTTAGCTGACATCCATCACTCTGAACTACTGGTTGTCTTTGGGCAGCTCCGCAGTAGAGCTGTGGTGTTGTAACTTCTCTTCTCAGAGGCACATCCCTTGCCTGGAGTTCCCAGTTTCCACCCACAAACCTACACAAAAGTCTGAAACTGACATGTACATTCAGAGCCAGCTGCTCACATGACATGGTAGCCGCCGGGGGTGGAGCAGTTAAAACTTAATTCCACGCTGGAGGTTGGCCGCAGATCTCTTCTCACACGTCGCTTTAAATGATATTTGGTTGTTTATAACTTTCCTCAGAGGCCAAAGTCATGAGAAGAGAGTTCACTAGTGTGTGTTTATATCACAGTGACTCTTTTTTGCCCCTCAGTTATAGGAAGGCTGCGCTGCCACGCTGCAACGCCCCGCCCTCCATCTGCCCTCCATTAGTAATGAGAGCCCATCTTCAGATTGGGATTTTAAATCTCTCCTGTCTCCTCTCCTCATCTTCTTCCTCAAACCAATCAGCTCCTCCTCTCCTTTTTCAAATCTTTCTCAATACACTCCTTCCCTCCTTTCCTCCTTTGCCATCCCTTCCTTACTGTAATCTGTCCTTCATTAGTGATGCTGTCAAAATGGCTGTGTTTTTGGATGCTGCGCTGATGATTGGGAATTAAGACAGGCTGTCCTGAAGTGACTCTCAAGTGTTCTCTCTGTGTCCGTACATTTGTAGTCAGCGCTGAACTGGAGGAGTTAGCAAACCTGAGCATAACCGTACATATGCTCCTCTTAGCACATGCATAGATACACTTCAGGGAATGTTTACTTATTGCATAACTTCCTTTATATGGGTGTACAGCAGTGTTGGGACCAAGTCATCTTTGCTCAGCTTGTTTTGGTGGAACATGTGTACGTTCAAAGGTTGTTTGAGTCATCAACAGAAATCTCTGATTGGACGGATAGTCTAGCTAGCTGTCTGGATTTACCCTGCAGAGATCTGAGGATCAGGTAACCATAGTCCTCAGATTGGACAGATAGTCTAGCTAGCTGTCTGGATTTACCCTGCAGAGATCTGAGGACCAGGTAACCATAGTCCTCAGATTGGACAGATAGTCTAGCTAGCTGTCTGTTGGTGCATCTGTAGTGACATGACAGCAGTTCAGTCTTAAGATCGGGCTAATTTCCTGCTATTTTAAGATGATTTTGGGGGGGGATTTTGCCTTCATTAGTGACAGTGGATAGACAGGAAAGGGGGCGGGGGATGGGGGAGGACACGCAGCAAATCTGGACTACTGTAGCTCCTGTAAGGTTATAGCCAGTGTTTATCGTCTGCATCTGGTCCAGTTGGTCCAACATGCTGCTGCGCGGCCTCCTGCTGGCACGAGAAGAGAGAGCACATCACCCCTGTGCCGGCCTCCCCCCACTCGCCTCTTGTGCAGAGAGCTGATTTTGGGGTCTTATGCTTTGTTTGTAAAGCTCCTCAGCGGCGAGACGCTCCGTACTTCTCAGATCCCCTAACCCTTTTAAGTCTCCCTCACATCTCTTGGGTTGTCTGAGGTGGTTGGCTGTTGACCAGTCTGGGCTGAAGGTGGAAGATGTTGCTGCTAGATTGTAAAGCTTCTCGTGCTGTGTAATAGTTTACCTCCACTATTGAATCACAACGCACTGATGCCTCTTGGCGTTTAGTACTTTTGCGATTGGAGTATGAAGTTATTGTTAAAAACTGGTGTTGGTATTTTCACATCAGTTGCATGATAACAAGCCTCTGTAGAAGTTCAAATATGCTCTAATAAATTATCACGTTGACAGAAAATAATTTGAAACAAGACTGATTTGGCTGAGGTTTTAATTATGCTGACAAATTGAATAAAAAGTCCTAGTCAGCTAAGCTAGAAAAAAGTAACAGAAAATACATGATTTCCCCCCAAAACAGTCAAATTGTAGTTAAAAATGTACTGGAGTGCAGTACAAATGTGGTGACTTTCCACCTCTGTGTGCATCCAAATACACACCGAGTCCAATCAAACCTGTTAACCACGAGTGTGCCGACACAAGATCTTTACATGCAACTGTGCTCACCTTTGAACACACACACACACACACACACACACACACACACATGGAGACAGTGAACCAGATGTTATGTAGCTGGTATGTCATGAGAGTGAACCATCCCTCAGCCATCTTAACTGAATCAAGCGCTGAACGTGGAAAAAAAACTGCCCTGCTTTGCATAACAACTTAACCACAGGCAGACTACACACACACACACACACACACACACACAAATTGTCTGAAACCATAACACTAACCGTGCGACCACATCACAAGCTCTTCAGTGGATACACTCAGTTTTTGGAGGATTGTCTCGATGGTCAACCTTTCTGTCAAACAATGAAAACAGCGAACTCTTGTCTCATGTGTTGCCAGTAGACCGTTGACCTGAATACGCCAACAGCAAAAGTTTAGCATGTTTCAAATACTGCCGTTGAATTTGTCAGCTTTAAAACTGAATAGTACATTCAAATATGTGGGTAGGTTTGGCTGTTTTTCTAATGAATGGAATTTCCTGAGAGAGGAACATTGTGTTAGTGAAGATGAGAACAGAGAAACTTTAAAGGGTGCATTGGGCCACTTAAAGTTTAGAAGAAGAAGGCCATGGGACACTCCGAAGGCCCTATGAAAGCAAATCATTCATTTAGACTTCGATAATGTTGTCAACAGATGAACAGCAGCTTCAGTAACATGGTCAGACAACATGTTTTTTTCCTCAAGTGACTAGAGCCAGACAAGCTGTCAAATAAGATCATCTTAGGCCCATTTACCCAGGACCAGTATCACCCAGGGACATCTAGTACTTTGTCATAATTGTGGAGGTTGTCTGGGATCTTTATCCCGTGTGAATCTGTCATGTCTGTAAATTGTCAAATAAAAATGTTGCCAAAAATATTAAATACCATATTTTGCCAAAAGCAGAGGTTGTCTCATAATCTTAGTCCTGGGGTTTACATCAGAACTACCAAGGACCGATTATCTTCAAATCAAACCTAAAAGCAGATAAGTGCAAGCTTATCTGTCCTCTCTGCATATTGACAAAGAGCAGAGCTCTGACACACACACACACACACACACACACACACACACACACACACACACACACACTTCCACGGAGGTGTTAACATTACAATTTTAAAATTGTTAATTAAATTTAAGTAAAATACAGGCTTAAGCCCTTTTTGCACAGAAGACCTGGTTATACAATTTACAACTTTGGCGTGGTTAAGATCACAGAGGACCAGGTAATACTACTCCCCTGTGATCTGGGCTTTAGCTTATCGCCATTGATATCCATTATTCAAAAAATCATCTCACCATTTTGGTAGCAGATGACAAAAAGTCATGAGTTTAGTTTTGGAAGGCGATGACAAACCTATTTTGTCATTCAGGTATGAGGTATGAAGTCTATTTCACTTGTATTCTGTATGACTCGATATCATCAGGGCTAAGTGAGAAACATGTATTATCCGTGATATGAATGAATCTTTAAACCAAGATAATATCTGACTGGGATGTGGCTACGCCTCAGAGGGCTAAGTTGACCAGACAAAGACAAAAAGCAAGAGGATTTTTCAAAAATGTTGGTATTATCCTCTTGAGCTTGTACTGACTCAGAGTCACACTCAGAACCACATGTTGCGGTGGGCTGGTGGGGGGGGGGCGCGCTGTACGGTGCATAACGGGTGATAAATCCACATGAAGATATAAGCGGCATGGAGCTTTGTGGTGCCAACGCACACTCAGAACAGTAAAACCAACTGTGAATCAGGATCAAATATGCACCATTAAATATATGCAAGCAAATAAATGGAAGAGTTTAGATTCTCTGCCCGAGTCTGAACTTGAACTAAGTCTGAACTGATCTGACCCGTGATCGGGCTGGGCCAGGCTGGGCCAGGCTGGGCCAGGCTGGGCCCTGGATCAAGCATTTGAGTTTTTAATCCTGACTTAACCTAATTGGGAGGGGAGAAGCTTTGCCTCTCCATCTTCTCCCATAGCTTTGGGTAGGCTACTGTATGTTCTGCACTGACTCGAGTGTGAGGTAAACTGTGCTAAATCGTGTCTCCCCCATCTGTAGCACTGTCTCTGATAATTGTGCAACCAGGCCAGATTGTTTCAGATATGTCACGAGTCCTTTAGCAGCAGATACAGTATCATCTCTCCTACAGTAAATCCGGGCCGTGGTGAAGGACAGTATTAACCAGGTGACCGAGACATAAAGGCTCCTTTGGGGTTCCAGGGCTGTGATCATGCTCCTGCCTTGATCTGCCACCCCCACTATTCACATCTATCCGGATCCATTCCATTCAGAATTTAAACAAACAACCCAGTTAACGTGCTTCGTCCTTGTTACATTATTCATTAAGATCACTCTTAACAGATTTCTGTAGTTCAAACAACTCTGAGTTTTGGTTCAGAACGTCACTTTATAACGGCCCATGTCTTAAAAAAGTGTCTTGTTTGATGCTCTTAACTTACAGTTAATGTGTCGGGCACAGGCCACATAGGACGTAGGACAGCAGAGCAAGACGAGCAGACAGATCACCAAACAGCTTCAACATTTAGCTTTTGCTGCTCTGAACGCAGACTTGAATTAACTACAGTTGGTAAAAAGGAGCATGTCGTGCAGATTGAGTCAGGGTTGCATTTGGATTACTCTCACATTGCCAGACCTGTCTCCACACCGCTGCGGAGTTAGGTCTGGCAAGTCCACAGATGCATTCTGGGATGGGAGAAAATGAAACGCTCTGTGATTGGTTTAAATAAATGCAATCAACCCAATCATCTTGGGCGGTGCTAATATCCGGACGCAGAGACGGGGACATCTTCCTGTTTAGCGGGGGTAATGGTCCTAGTCTTATGCTAACATCGTTAGCTAAACCCAAAGGACGGATAGTTTTTTCAGGTATTTGATCCTAAAACTAAGTTTTGAGCAAATGAACAACCTGATGACGGTACTAGAGGAAAAGTCCGGGGATCACCAATGTGATTTCATTAATCTTGAGGGGAACATTAAGACTAGTCTATCTAATAGTTGAAAAAAAAAAAAATCAAAGGAAGTTATTCCCACCATTATTCAATTGAACAAAGTGAACATTGAAGTGAACACCAAAGGCTCCATTGGGAAAAAAGGAATGATGGTCACATATTCAAGTTGTGTTTTCTACTGATCCTCTCTTTCAAATAACTCAAAAAAGTGGCTTTACCAATGTCTCCTGAGATGCTTTTATTGGGCAAGTATAAAATGCCAACATTCAGTTCTAGATAAATGCCTTCTTCTTTTTAATCAAATCTTCCCCCAATGTTTCTCACCCAGAACGTAGTGGAAACAGTCCTCTGGACCTAACTTCCCCTTAATCCCCTAGATGGGAATATTTCATAACTAAACTAAAGATACCGTGTTGTGTATATAACACAGATATGATCCCACACTGACAGGAATGTTGCTTTTTACAGCACGCAGATGTTGACCGACTCCGACGTTCTCTCACACGGTGTACTAATAGATACCAAAGGCTTGTGTAAAAGTAGCAGGTGCAGTAGGAGCACGTCTCTGTTATTACATTAAGAATTACATGGAAACTCATTTAATTTAACGAGCAAGTCAAATAAGTCTTAATGTGGTTTTCTCGGGGATCACTGGGTAGTTTCAACAGATAACAGCTGGGGACTGGGATTGCTGTGAGTGGTTAAATAATCATAGAAGCAGACCGATGGTGCATCTTTGATACATTCACTACTCGTGTGTGTGTGTGTGTGTGTGTGTACAGGACTACCCATGGAACATACTGAATCTCTAAAATCTTTATGGTCTGATAAAAGGTGTGTTAAAGTCCACTGAAATGGACTGAATCCAGCCAAATTAAATCAGTCACACCAACACAAAAAATCATGAAGATGCTTGGAATCCTCCTAAAAACATGCTTTTCTCATCTCTACCCACAAATGGAAAAGGAAGAAAAAAAATAGTCATTACTGGCTTTCACTCAGGCCTGCCTCTAAAGCACATTAAGGACATTCAAGGCATAAAAGTGAGAGAGCAAATAATTAGTGTGCAGCGATATCCTTGTTCTCTAATGAGTACCTGTTGTCCAGAGCTTTTATTTCCCCGAGGCTGTCTGCACGGCTATGCACTAACTCAATGCACATGATACTCGGGAAAATGTACTTTAGCTCGCTGTCTGTGTTGTGTTAGAGTACTCTGGAAGCGCTTCCCAGATCCATGTGTTGCTGGACACTGACACTGAGTTTTGCATATTAAAGTAGCATCGTCCAAAACAGTCAAATGATAAGTAAATCCTTTCTGTCGGGCAGGGTTTATAAAAGCTTGTTCTTTGCAATGTGATCCAGTCCCATTTTATTAAAACAATGGTTTATTTTACTCTCTGCCATCAACAAAAATTGAGTTGTAAAACTGACATTGCCTAATAGCTCCCCAAGCCCTCAAGCTGTATTGGCAATATGGCATTTGGATAAGTGGGATCAAAGCAAGTATTCCTCAAAAATGCTTTTAAGAATGAGTTTCTAACGAGGTTAAATGTGTGTGTGTAACCTACAAAACCGACTCACTACATATTTGGAAATGTGTACTGATGCAACTGTGTCCACGTTCGGACACCGTTCGCAGCTATTGGCCACATCCGGACCCAGCCGGGCTGATGCCGTTCCGTCTACATTTAATGTATAATATACATTATTATACATTATACAAGTATACAAAGGGACTTTGATAAGGCAGCGCTGTAAGAACTCTCGGGCGTCACTCAGGTGGTGGTGTAACGTTTCATTTAAAGTGGAAATGAAGGAGCTTTTACTGCATCATTTGGAGATGTATAAGCATACTATTTTATTGAAAAGAACAGAAGTACGGTCCTGGATGTGTTGACAGTATTGATGTTAATCAATAGCTTCCTTTTCACGACTCAATTAACCGGAAGAAAATGGTTCTCTCATATATTCTGTTACAAAGTTAAGAAGACGTAGTTAAACACCATTAAATTCACTGTAAACATTACAAGATTATTTATATTTGTATTCTGTATTCTGACCAAAAAGTGTCCGGGCATGGACACACTTCCGTTAAATGTTACAAGCGTTACTTAATCAGTTCTGACAGTAACGTGCACGGATCATCTTCAGCTGTTTGTCACCTCAAAAGTTAAGCTAATGGGTATAAAAAGACAAAACCTAGTAAAACAAATAGTAATGTTGTCTCCTTTATATAATCATCTTTAGTTTGGAGACTACATAAGACGTGTTTCCAGAATTAAAAAAAACAACCTTTTTACTCTCGCTTGAGGTGATTTTTTTCCTTCGTAGTATAACAGTTGATATGGATATGGAAACGCCTTTAGGAATAAGTTCTGAATAGCAAACATTTAATTTAATCTTCAATGTAGTTATTATCACATGTTGCCTTTATTTGGATGTACAGAGTTGTGGGAAACATGGGGTATGAAAGCGGGGGAATGTAAGTAAGTGCATTTAATTTTAAGTACTGTACTTAGGCGAGGTAGTTGTACTTCAGTTGAGTCTTCTCATGTCACATTATACTTCTACTCCACTACATTTCAAAGGGAAACCATCACAACTCTGTAATTATGTTAATGCCATATCATACCATTCCTTTCACTAGGTAAATACCGTACATATCCACACTCCTTATATTTCTTTATTTACATTTCTACTTGATATTTCTACTATTTGTGCAACTTCAACACAGAATTTTCCTTCGGGGATCAGACAAGTATTTCTGATTCTGAAATATGTTTTACTTTTTACCAGGGGAGTATTAGAAAGGCCTTCTCTCTGGGCCCCTCCCCGCGTCCACAGCTAGTCATTCTAGCATCTTTTTAGGCCCTCCTCACATGAGGGCCCTGGGTACTCACTGCCCCCCCACCCCCCCGGTCCGACGCCCCTGCCTTCCGCACACAAAACACAGGTAGTTTATACAATCTTATGCTTTATAAAAAAGGAAACTACCCCAAAATTACACCTACTTTAGCAGATTTCTTTTGTAAGAATGCTAGACCAGAAAATGAGCTCATATCCCCAAATACAATCTGTATAATACAACTGTGTCCCTCCACGTAAAAACCCGTTAAAGTCACACGTGGTCTTTCTTCATCAGTAATGGAGCTGCTCCAGAAAGTATCGCTTGTTAACATCCCAGACCATAAAAATGCCTCTCGTGTTTCTAGCTGCGGGGGAAACACTTGCAACATCATGCATAAATGTATGCATGAGGGCTTAACATCCCATGCAATGTGATATATTGAAAAACTGGCATGTATTAAATATGGTGTTTATAAATCAAACATGTTTAGGCATATTTAAATCCACTGGAGAGATTTTACCACTCTAGAGTCATTTGGTGTACTTCTGGAGTGTTTTTGTCTCAGGGAAATATTTAAACTTGGCCCAGTTGCCTCGAACTGTGCACGAACAAGATTGTCCCCCCCCTCCCCCCCTCCCCTCGATGCCTTGCACTCACAATGTAATAAAACATTCAGCGCCAGAGCACGCTCACATCATTACGATCCGATGTATGGTGCCCAAGTCCAAATGAACCCTGCACCGCCCACCATGGCACAGTTAGGCGTACACTGCCCTGGCGTACCCTGCCCTGGCGTACCCTGCCCTGGCGTACCCTGCCCGGGTGTACCCTGCCCTGGCGTACCATGGCCGGGCACACTAGTCAAACATACCAGACTTCGGGTTTGAATGTGCTTGGGCACTGTGTAGTGGCAACTTGTTAAAGAGCTTCCTCGCCACTTACTGCAGGATGTAAAAGGTTCTGACTCATGAAGACCACCATGTCCAACCTCAACATGCAAGCTCCTGCAAAAAATGGTCTTGTGCTGAAAATGACTTTTGTAAAACACACAGTCAGTGATCTTAAATAAGCAGTGAAAAACGTCTCGCTCCACCTTCTGCTTTAATGAAGCCTAATTTCCACTACCTGAACTTACAGAAACCAAGTACACATTGTCCAATAGCAGCACAGAGTAGTGGAGAATAGGTTTTGATTGGCCAAAATACACACATCAAAGCAAATTCCATATTACAAAACCTACACATTACCTACTTTCTAATGCATATTATTCTAAATATTTGAAATGTAATTAAGTAATTTAACTTTCCAATGAAAATAAAATTTCCAAAACTCTAAACAATACACCTTGGCTCCTGGACACGGTTTAACTGGGCCAAGTGTGAGTGCGCTCTCAGTGCACAATGTTCACACACTGACAGGCCCACAGGTCAAAAAATAGAGATGTTGCTGAGACTTGTGGCCTCTAGGTCATCTGTTGGAGTAATGGAAGCTGTCAGACTTCAGAAGAAGGTCTTTCAGCCCAGTGGACTCCAGACACCTCAGCTACTCACAGAAGTGTTGTGTCTGGCGGACTGATGGATGTGTTACCTTTCAAATTGAAACATCTGCAGTATTACTGTCCTCACAAAAAACAAGACTCTGTGAATTTACGTTTCATAAATGTAGTTATTTATTTAGTTTTCAAAAGCCAGTGCACTCATTTCCTTTTAATTTTATAGAATGTTATATGGAATTAGCACACACTCAAAGACTTAGCACACACTCAAAGACTTAGCACACACTCAAAGACAGCCACGTTCCCTGTCATGTTCTTGGCCAGTTAGCCGTAGCGTGCAGAACTTTGAGTGTGTGTGAGACTGTAGGCCTGTGCTTGATGTGCTTTTTATTGCATTTAGTACATTAAACACTGAAGTACAGCTGCAGTATTCTCCTCCCAAGAGGATCCACTTGTACAAATTAAGCTTTGCTCTCTTTTAACGAATTCAAAGTACAAAAGTAATGACCAAGCAACAAGCCACACAGGACTTCAGTTATGTATTATGACATATCCATTCATTCCTACATGATTTAAAAAACAATATGCCTCAGCACTAATGGACTAATAATGAAGGATGGCCGTTCAGCCACAGTTGTTCTAGCCTGTTTTAATATGGATGCAAGACAGATGCTGCTGGACTTTGACCATGGAGACCACAGTTTTTCTCCAGTTTACATTTCTGCATCTTCTTTCAATTTTAAAGCAGGGGGGATGCATTTTGTCCTAAATAAGCGCTGCCTTGCCGCTCTCTTTCTTTAAAAGGAAACATGTAAATCAGTCCGAGTATGGGAGACTATAACCACCATAAATACAAACAATAAGCTTTCACACTAACGCCAAACATGTCTCTACCTGCAAAAGTCATTTTACAAATATATATGCAGAAAGAACCTGAGAAGAAAAGGCTGTTTGAGTTATCAACATGTGGACCGAGTATGTATAATTACACAGCTTGTGATTTGCATTTCCTTTCCAGTTATATTGACCTCCAATTGAAGACCTATCTTATCATGTGGTTTGGTTGCTTTGTTTATGAGCTGAACACTTACCACAGAGAGTCGTAAAAATGCCTTCTTCTGACTCCTAAATCTTTTAAATCCTGGTGGATTGAAAGCTCACAGAATCCACACTTTGGAAGGTATGGAGCCTTTAAACCCCGCTGTGAGAGCTGTTTAATTACCATCCTGAACACGTGACCTTGTCTGCAACATTCCTACTATCCTATAATACTTGGTACGTCAGCAGCAGTCCTCTAGTGAGACCAAGGAAATGGTCTGGACTGTTCTTGAAGGTGCTGACCTCTCCAGTCGCCTCTCCGTCAGCTCCGCAAAACGTACGCTGAATTGTCTATTTTACAAATGTTAGTAGTGCTTTACGTGGTTGACGTTGGACAGTACGTCATGTACAGCTGTCTCATGCGGCTATGAGTCCATCGGGATCGGGATATCAACACCAGTCCCGTCTCGACTCTGCTAGCCCGGGCTAGCTAGCCAGCTGGACGGTTAAGCTTTTCAATGTTAACATCAGATGAGTTAAACACTGGTGTTGTCCTCTCGGGTCAAAGACGGACAAAAATTTGACATTCTTGTCCATTTTGCAGACTTCTTTGAAGACCACCTTACTACCACTAGTTTTACACTACTTTTTAGAATTTATGGTCAGTAAGCCTAATTTATATAGAGTTATACCTAATATTTGAGTTAAAAAAAACAACATACATTATGAATTATTTTAACTAATAGTTAAGATCAGAGAAACGAAAGTGATCAACTGTATTTGTAAAGAACGCTTCATGGAATCCAATCCATTTTTGAGGTAAAAAGATGTGAACTAAGTAACTTAGACTAACAGTGTTCCGTACACTATAACTCTAACTCTGAACTACAGTTTTCTGTAATAAAAGGGTAAAAAAAGGAAAGGTGCCCCGAGCCGTTGGGGGCATGCCTTGCTCAAGAGCACCTTGGCAGTGCCCAGGAGGGGAACTGGCACCTCTTCAGCTGACTCACAGTACTTTGGTCCGAACGGGGCCCTGAAACCGGGTCCCTCCGACTCCCACCCAACTCCCTACGGGCTGAACTTCTGCCACCCAACATCTAACACTAACCATCAATATTGCAGTTTATCATGTTCATTATTGAACTGTGCAAGCCAAACTCTTCGCAGTTAATATAGATTTAAATGTCGACCCACAATACAATTGTATTTGTGTTATCAAGACATTCCCAGACAAAGCAGCAGTCAGATGCTAAACTGCCAGGAGAACAACTACAAAGCCCTGTGTTTGCCCATGACAGTTCACTGCCGTCGGTGAAGAGAGGGAGAGACACAGAGGAGAGAGAAAGGATGGGAGATGAGACCCATGTCCTTCCTCATCATCTGAAAACAATACAACAACAAGGGAACGGGAATTAAAGGACTAGAGCCGTCTAATCTGGAACAACAGAGGAATGTCGGGGATGTGCCACAGCCTCCTTTTATCCCAGATGTGTGCTATTACAGTAGGTCCACGGGCCCGATCCCTACGCCAGACTCCGCCGGTTCGGATTTCTCCCTCTGCTAATGCCACTGGACATACAATCTGACAATGATAATGATAATTACCTCAAATGACATGCCTTCCATTGTAGAAGAAGTGGAAAAGACACAGGCACGGACCCTCCAAACACAGAACACATGAAGAGTATTACGCCCTGGACTCCTATGTCTTTGAGTTACACCAAATCTGAGACGCCGGATGTCCTTGGATGGGAGCAGCGTAAAAAGCATCAACCTCTGATGAAGCTGCAGTAGTGGGATGGTTTCTGATGTTATCTCGCAGCGGAGCAACCAACATAAAGGAAGTCCTTTTTTTAAGCTGTGCGGAGGCGATTGACGCAAACATTATCGTTCTCATCATCTTTATATTTCTAAAATCTAATTCTCTTCTGTTTTTATTGGGAATTTTATCCGGTGCTCATAATAACCTCACTCCAACAATGCAATTAAACAGCAGTAGCTTATTTTGAAGGTATAAGAAAATAGTGGAGTCCTCCGGAACTCACCAAGCTTCTTGTTGGTGGAACCAAGGAGTTTGTTTTCAGTTTAAGCAGGGTTACAAGAAAACTCCTGGCCCGATTATCAGGAAACTCGCTGGAAGGGTGTGGCATACGCCAAGGAAGAAACCATTCAATTTCATGGGGTGGATACGCAATTCATTTTTCGCTTTCGTTGACAGAGCGAGCTCGGGCATTGCAGAGGTCTGGACTCTCTAAGAGCCCTTCTCGTTGTCACTTTTTCCAGAACATTTTGTCCCAAACATCCCTCCATGTAGGATTTCATTATTTTTTAAACCAATAAACTTTATGAAAGATTTTTCCTCCCCACAGCCTTCCACCACATTCTGTCATCAGAAACTCTGCTTTTGATCCATGTCTGTGTCCTCTTTCATCTGCCATTAACAAAATCTCCCAAACTGTGTTGTTATGATTCAGACTCAAAATTACAGCAATAACTGGTGAACCTTACATTTCCTACAAGCAGACGCACTGACCTTAACAGATGAACTGCCCTGAGTCCTTTGAGCACTGCAACAAGCCTCATGCAACGACTTAAGACTCTACCCGAGACAAAGGACACGTCGTCTCAGCCCCAAGATGACACACAGGACAGTATGTGTTCATGTGACAACGTCCTCTAGACGCTGCGTTGACTACGATGAGAGCAAAGTAAGAAGTCAGGGGATGTTTTTGTGTGTGTGACAGTCTGCATAGGGGGGATGTCGGGTGGATGAGTCAGCAAAAAGTCAGACTTTACCCACGGGAGACTGCTGCAACAAGTCAGGCCTGCACGGTTCTTTCAGGGAATGATTGTAAAGATTTACAAAGAATACGTTTATCACGTTTAGTCTCTTAATGGGACATTTTGGGACTGATTGGTGAAGTTGATGTAGAAGAAGGACATATGGAGATACACTGGACAGAGCTGATGAGGTGTAACCATGTATCAGCTGTTTTAAGTAGCTCACGTTACTGTATTGTCTAACAGTTAACTTCATCTAATATTGCTTGGGGCGTTTTCTTTTGTGTAAATGTTCCCCCAGAACAAGTTCCTTCCTGAGACCATTCAGCAAAGCCACCGTCTCTGCGTCCGGGGCTTAACGCCCAAGACCACTGTGATTGGTTTAAAGAAATTCAAACAACCCCGAGAAGGGTTCTCCTCTCCCAGAATGCATCTGTGGTGTAGCCAGACCTTACACTGCAGTTAGAGCTGGAGACAGAGCTGTGAAAACTAACTACATAGTTACTAAGTGATGTGGGAAATGACTGATGGCCACGACTTGCTTTATGAAACAGAATTTTCTGAAAATAACTGGCAGAAGTTTATGAAGCACTTTGGAAACAACAACATCATGGTTGCCGGGGACAACGTGTTCATAAATGACCACTATAGTAGCTAAATGTCAGTAACCTCAACAAAGACCATTCCCAGTGCCAACATTGCACCATGACATTATCCACCCAGAGTGGATTCTGGCTCTGCAGGTACGTTAGGCCTCCATCACCAATAAAGAACCCTGATCCTTTCAATGATGTCATAAGACCAACAGTTACCTAAGCCCCCCCCCCCCACACCCTTCTACACCACTAGACTACTGCTGCTGAAAGGAAAGCTGTTAACGTCAGCCTGCAAGTCTTAATTTGTGGTAGCACATGTTGGAATTGTTTTATAAGGTCCAATCTCTCCTACTTGGCATTATAAATTCCACACGTGTGTCAGCACAGCAAATAAGACACGACCCAACAACGCAGGGAATTCACAGATGTTGGCAGCCACCGTACTGAAGAAGAAGCAGCCAGTCTGTGCTGCAGTTTGTTTATGCTAGATTTAAAATGAATATATAATGACAATAAAAACCTTTTATTGCAGCAACTGTTTGCATCTGTAATCTGCCTCCTTCCTTCCCTTCTCACCTGTAGGACACCTTTTCTTCATCCTGCACCTCTGTGTCTCGCTGTGGGACGGGCAGAACGATGCCGCTTTCTCTTCCGGCGCTTTCCCGGGCTGCCTGCCCCCCCGGGTCCTGGTCTGCTTGCCCCACCTGAAGCCACAGGGGAAGCCGTCACGGAGACAGACACTCCAGTCGCTCCACTCCCCCAACGGAGCCAGGAGACAGTCCTCTGGAAGGCGAGAGCATCAAGACTTTTTTAAGGCCAGACTCAAAAGATAGCATTTCACAAAACCACATATCTGAAAAGAAGCCAATATTGGGGAAAACAAGCGGATTGCAGAAGCCAAGTACTCAACCTGTTTCACATGTGATGAATCCATGGACCCTTAAAGGGTAATTTCGTTGTATTTTCCAACCTGAACCCTATTTTTTCAAATGCTGTGTAAGTGACTAATGTGAACAAAAACCTTTAAAAATTGTCCATTATTGAGAACGCTGTAACCGGCGGCCCGGGAATTTGAATCACACAGCGCTCTAAAAGTTGTGTTTTTGCCGCTGACAGGCTCAGATCATTATGTTAAATGTCTGAAAACAGTACACAAAGAATCCCTACAGAGGTCGACCTTTTTGTTAAAGTGTACGACCATTTTTGTTTAGCAAAAAATACTTTTAACGTGTATAGAGCCAGCATATTTCCACATGTAAATGGATGAATTAAGGTTTTTTCAATCAAACCAGAGAGCTGACTGTTGGACCAGTGGAAAGACGTACCAAGATGGCTTTTGATTTTGTTTCTGTCAACTTTGCATGAAGTATTTTTTACAATGAAACTGCTGTTTATGTAAATGGAGTCTGGTGGTGAGTTCGACAAGTTCAGGGCTGCAAAAAGAATCTCACTCAAAAAGGTCTATCTCTGCAGGCATCCTTTTTCCACTCTCCACTTTTAGTGGACGTTAATTGAAGGTGCGCAGTTGCCCTTTAACTTACATCACAACTTGCTCCGTCTTAAAGCGTATTGTTCCCATCAGTCACTTAGACACAACAATACAGGACAGGATGTTTGCAATATGGTGAAAAAACCCCAAGGTTACCCTTTAAGGTGCTCTAAAAGATGAAGAAAATAACAGAAAAGAAAAGCTCTTCAGACGTTTTTAGGTGAAGACCACAGACTGTTTAAATCATGGACTTGATGTCCCCCATAGGTTTCTAACAGGTGAAGACCCCGAAAGTTTGAAAGGGGTCTGACCTTTTATGCCTGACTAGCAAAAGACTTTTAACATGAATTTTTGATTCTCTGTCTATCAGTACCAGAAGATCTTTCCTTTTAATTGAAAAATGAATAATGTCTTATTGTGATTTTCAATAGAGAAAGGCAAGGACTTAGATATTTAGGATAGATTAATTACAACCATAACCCATTGAGTAGTAACAACTTACTCTGACTAATATTTTCTCCAGACCCCTGGCAACCACATTGCTATCATTTAAAATAGATGAATGCCAGCTGTAGCATTAATCACGGGACATTAAACTCAGAGTGGCTGGTTGCTGATGAGTGATGTCACCCACAAAATCAGTTGCTGCCAGTTTTTCCACGCAGTCCACAACGGAAAAAACCGCAGACTCGGCCGAGAGGGTCCAACATGTCGTGGTAATCATCATTATTGTTGTCAGATTTGAGGTATAAAATAAATAGATTTTCAGTGGCTGTTTTTTTGGAGTTGCTTGAGGTGTATACCAACAGTGAGATGTGAAACCTTAATATTCCCCTGAAAAGCAGATGTGGTCACAAGGCCAAGGAAGAATAGTAGCTGCAGATGGTGCAGGTGGACGGCAGAGGGGGAATCTGGAGTCCCGAACAGCACCGAATGATGAGTGAGTGCAACAATTTATCACACTTACTTAGAAGGGATGGATGATGAGACAACGCGATATGAAGATGAATTCTAAAAGTTCTTTTGGGTCTTTTAAGGTGAATTGTGTTAAATTGAATGCTTGGCCCTGTATGAGAAAAGAAAAAGAAAAAACAAATGAGAAAGAAATGGAGTACGTGCGTGTCCTCCGAACCAGACGAAGATAGGAACTGGTCCTCTGAAGAAAAATGAGAAATAGTTCAAACTAAATGTCCCAAAGGCAGAACTTGTAGCTTGGATGTGTCATTAAGCTGTCAGCAGCATTCAACGTGATTAGAAGTTAACTCAATTTGATCATGTCACTACTTTTAGAACTATGATTTCATCAATGCAAGTGTTTTATTGAAAGGATTTCTTTGTTTCCTTGTTTAATGGTCACCACTGCAACAAAGTGTAGTACACCAAAACAGGTGCAACATATCAAAAGTTGCAGATTTTAGACTAAAATTGGTTTCATGCAAGATTGGAAAACCCACAAACTAATAAAATGCTCAGACATGAAATACTGCAGAGAAGTTGCCAGAGAGGCAGACCATGGATAAAAGGAAAAGCACTTAGCGAGAAAGTGTCTTCTGTCCAGTAAATCTCTCAGGTTAGGATCATTGATGTGCATTTTATAGCTGGCCGGGGGTCAACACACTCTTAGTTCACACACTTTATAACAAGATACAAGTCTCTGAAGGTCACGGTGTTAGACGGTGTACTACAAGAAGGTATTCGGGTTTCAGCGCTCAACATTAAGTAGATTATTTCCATTCACATTATGATTCTGGTTTTGAGTCTGGCTTGTAGCTTCTACGTATGATCAGTTGTAAATGAATATGTCAGTGTCAGACTTTCACATTTTTTCAGCAATATTACATCATCTATCAGCATCCTTTTAATGTGACTAACTGACACGGACATTAAGGAAGCATCTAGGCTACACACATGGCTGAAAGTGATCAGACATTTGGACAAGGTCTTTACATGCTGCAGTATTCCAGTTTTGGTTACATTTACTACAATGTCCCGCTTTCTCAAAACTTCTAGAAAGGCGTATGCAGGTGTCTGAAATGAGGATGCTGAACAAATGATCAGGACCTGGCCACTAGCGTTCCTTTAATTGCAGATTAAGACATCATTTAATTGATAAAGCTGGTGTTGTATGTATTTTTCACCTGAGCCTCAAGCTCATGGGTTCCTACTGAACAAATACATTTTTACACCTCAACAATAGCTCACAGATACATTGTTGCATTTTTTAAAGGCTCAGTAATTTCCTAAAACAGCTGGCCACTGTAGTTTTAAGCAACCATTACTTAAATAGAAACAGGAGGAAAGAATGAATTTGTTGGGGATTATTTTCAGCGGTGGATTAATGTGAATTACTGTGTATTTGTGGCAGCAGGACGCTGTGTGTAGCACTGAGTCAGAATGTGTGTGTTTGTGGTGATAAAGGAACAAGTCGCCCAGTGCAACAGTGTGGCTCAGTGATGTGTTTTTAATAGTGGCGCTCTATGGCCCAGAGGAATGATATCAGGCATTGATGCACACATATACAATACTATACAGGATCAATTTAACGTTGACTGATGATGAAAAAAATATCTATAGAATATCTTCAAAAGTATCCTTCTGTTGCTCTCTGATGAGGCTAAAAAGCTCCCAGATTACTTCTGTTTGTTTGGTAAGTCCCTCAAATAGGAATGCTGTAATTACTTACCGACGCAGTCTGTCTGGTGGACGAAGGTTCCTCCTGGGCAGCGGGTCAGACACTTGCCTTTGTACAGCTGGAAGCCCGGCTTACACTTGGTGCAGAAGTCCCGGCTGAAACAGTGCTCACAGTCCAAAGAGCGACACTCTGAGAGGAGGGAGAATGAACAATTTGGATGAATTCAGAAGGAACCTTTTCACCTATGTCCCACTCCACACCCAGGTGGGCTGGACGGAAAGAAAGGATGGAGCTGTTTAAACACGTTAGGAGAAATGCTGAAGAAAACCATGAGCTCAGACTGCTTCTCTCCTCTTCTAAAGAGTCCATCATGTTTTTTAATCCTCTATCCTCCTTGGCTACTAGCAACTGCGTTGAGGAGGCGTGGGCGTGGTGCTTGTATCATGTGGACACACCGACAGTTTTGTCGTCATTTGTTGTACGTCCTCATGGGGACGACAGAAACTACGCACAGTAGCTGTAACCATAGATGTGGTACATTTGAAAATGCTCACATAATGTATAAGTTGAGCTGTTGATTCTAATGAGCTACCGTGTTAACTTCCCTCCAAAGCCTTTTATTTATATCCATCATGTGTTTTTCTAACTGCGTATAAGTGTAAACTGCACCATCTGGCAAATACTGGATCTGTGCTGGTCAGGTATTTCAAAGACCAGGTCAGATCCTCACATATTTAAACTGTAAATGTTGTTTTCAGGTAGCAGTATTGACTTGTGTTAAGTTCTTTCTAAGCCATCTCTCCGGTCAAATACATTTTTGAGTGAATGAGACAAAAAAATCATAGCCTGGAAATCCGAAAGATTAAGGGTCTGGCATCTCACCGCACGCAAGTGGATAATACTCCGACCAATCACATCAACAGACAGGGTGACGCATCCAGAGCCCCATACGCTTAGCTACCAGCAGAGCTAACTGGTAGGTTAGACTGTCATCACCTGTTAAACTTGCTTCTGGCCCCGCCTACATCAGGTACACCGAGGTGATTGGTGCAGCTGGCCTCTGGCCCCGCCCACATCAGATACACCGAGGTGATTGGTGCAGCTCAGCTACAAGGGCATAGTTAATGAGCAGCATTCCTCGATGCCAAAGTAACTCGCTGAGCATATTCAAATTGTGCTCTTGTGAGAACTCTGGATTTCCAGGATATAAATACCATGCATTCTTAGGTAAAAACTTAAGTTTTCCTTTTTATTGGCACAGTATTTTTCTGAAATAAATCAAGACAGGTGCATCTCATTAAGGGAGCTGGTCCAAATGTGTTGGTGAAACTGTAAATTCTATCCATCTGACAAAAACCAATCAGTTCCTTCACTGTTCAGTGCCTCGGGTCAGATGAGTCATGTGTGCTAATGTGATTTAATAGCAGAAAAGACTTTAAAGTAGAGCTGCAATCATTAGTTTGCCAATTATCATGACAACAATTAATGGTTGAAGCGTCCTGCTCTTTTCTGTTTCATAATGTAGTAAACTGAATATCTTTGGGGTTTGGTCAAAACAAGACGGTGGACTTTAAGAAACTTGGATGAACATTTTTGCAGTATTGTTTCTGACATTTTACAGACCGATTAAAGGAGAAAATAATCGGTAGATTAATCCCTAATGAAGGTTTTTAGTCGGAGAGATGTGTGCCGGGGAGAGAGAAACGTACTCATGCAGCGGTTGATGTCCTTCCCTCTTTGTCCATAGTGTCCAGCAGGGCAGGCGTGGAGACAAGTTCCATGGTGAGACATCCCCTCCCTCTGCAGGAACAGGAAGAGTCGCTCGGGGCAACGCACGCAGCCGTTGTCACGGGAACACTCCAGACAGCTCCGACAGTCCTCTGATGTCTCTCTGTGAGCTGCAGGGGAGGGAATTGCAGAAAAGGAGGAGACATGACAAGTAGATGAGGTAAAGACAGAAAAAGAACCAGAATGAAAGCGGGGGGGGGGGGAGGAAAAACTTTAAAAGATATAGAAAGAATTTCTGAGTGTCGGAGTCACGTTATTTAAAAAGGTGTAGCGTGGTGGAACTATAAAGGCTTTTGAGGAATTAAATGGTAATGCAGTAATTATTTTAATTTTAATTCATGTTCTTGATTTATTTTATTTTATTGGCTGTTACCAAAGGTAGGATTGGTAGGTGGGAAGTCATTTTTTACCACTTCAAACATTCTGACCACAACAACTTGAATCTTAATTTATTTTTACCATTTTTAAAAGAACAGAGTTCCTTTTCTAACCTAACAAAGTATGACATAAATCTCTTCTTTCTTTGCCAAACAAGTGCCTCTTTCTTTTCTCCCTGTTGTTGAATCTGCTGTTTATTTTCAGCACCTTAGTTCTCTGTATGCACATCTAATCATCTGAGTTCTGTCGGCCACAGTATTCCTCTGTTAAAAAGGCAAAATCAGGTCACTGAAAGAATATTCTGAATCAACAGAAGAACATTTCCAGGATGAAGCTCGAAGCTTGAAGGATTACACGCTCCGAATGGCTTCCCCTCTCTGTGTGTTGCAACAACCTTCCAGCTAGCAAGCTACACGCTGGAAATGACAAATTTTGAAAACAATTTTAATCATGCAAGCAGTAAAACAAGTTCAGAAACTGGTCTGGTACACACTTTAGGAGTGCCTTAACGAGTTACTCCTACTTCCACAGATCTCACTACACTGTCCTTGCTGGGAAGAGCCTTCGTGACCCTAGCTGTAGGCCAGTAGTGTCTTTTAACAGCACTGTCTCTCATTAAGACAATGTCTCCTTCCTGCAGGTTGGTTTACACTTTTGGCCTGATTTCAGGGTCAGACCCAGGGTCAATGAGGTCAGATAGTTGCTGAACATCGGATGGTGGCTTACTGGGCCAAAAAACTGGACCAGTCAGCCAGTTAGTGTCTTTTAATGAGACTGCAGGCACAGATCTGGAGCCGTGATCCGCTGGATTAAGCTCTGATTTTTTTTCATTGTTTCCATTGTTGTGGTGAAGTAGCTTGTCTGATGCATTGCACTCTGTTGCTCACGTAGATGCAGAATCTTCTCTGCTCGTGTTGACATAGCCTAGCACAACTTTAATGGCTGAGAAAAAAGACAGAGTCCATGTGCAGGTCCATGTTATTTACGGCAAACTGCTATTTCCACAGCTAGGACTGCTGCGCCGAGTACGAGTCTGGGTATAGTCGTCTCTTTGACAGGTGCTAGCTTTGCTTTGCCGAGGAGGACAAAGCCAACTTCAGAGTGGCCGTCTGTGCTGGTCACTTTCAGTAAGGCTACTGCAGCGATAGCTTTGATTGACGCGTCTGCAAACACATCCAACTCTCTTGAGCGAGCTGCAGATAGAGAGATGGTGGGCTTTTGTTGTCTTCAGATTCAGCTTGAAGCGCCTATGCTTCGGCTATTGCAGCCTCCACTTCCTTTATGCATTGCAGTGCTTCCAATTCTGCTTCTAGCTTAGCTTTTTGAAGTTTAATTTCTAATTCTTTTTCGGCATAGGCTCTGGTTCGGGCTGTTTGACTTTGCCTTTGCTGTGGCTAACGTGCTTTTCTGCGGGTTGACGAGTGGAGCCTGACATTGACACTTGAGATCACACCTCCAGGTTTTGAAAGTCGGCTTGGGTTAACCCTGTGGGCGGCTGCACGTCTGGCTGAAGTTCCATGTCTTGTGGAGCGGGCGGTTAGCTCTCAAAGTGTCTGCCGGTTGCTGGAAGATCCGACCTCTTGGCAGGCGAGGGTCTGCCCTTTTACCATGCCGGCCTCACTAAGTGTAGAGCTACTCTGCTATCCAGCAAGTTTCCAACCACCAGGCTAGGACGAACAGAGAGATCTTCATTCCTTTATTTATGCTGTATAACCGTGAACACAAGTAAAACTATTTTCAGTCCATTATTTTGATCTTATACGCTATAAAACACACTAGCTCCGCATATGTAACAAACACCATCATTGCCGAGAACAAATGGCTACTTTAGCTTAAACACAGCTGATTCATTTCCCATAATTTTAAGTAGAACTTTTTTTATGTATGGGCCTTTCCTTTATGTGTGTAAAAAATATCCATTAAGCAAGTGAATGTAACTTGTCCAGAGACAGCAGAACAAACAACCTTTCACAATGACTACTCTTGTGTGTCTGCACGATGAACAGGAAGTACGCGGTTAAATCACCTAGCAGTCCATTCTTAGACTCACTATAGCCAGTATATAGCGCTCTAACATAGCAAATGATAAGTAAACTGTGTACAGGAATATAAATGAGGTCTTTTGATCAAATAATTTCCCAATAATTTGGATAAAAACAATCTTCTGCCCAGTATACAGCTGCATGTTACAAACTTGTGGAACACAAACCCATCCAACATACTGAGATAAATACGAGGTACGCTCTTGTCCTCACACAAAGTGAGTACAGCCCTGATTTGTGCAGCTCACTGACGAGAGAGTTCACATCTTTGTTGCGTGACAGTTAGGCTGACGTCTAAGCCAAAGTAAGTCTTATTGTAACAGCGAGCGTCAATGTCTGCTCCCAGATTCACACAGAACTCAGACAAAGTAGGAATGCTTCCAATGCCACAGGGGTATAGGGGGGACAGAAAGACCGGCAAGGTCGGATGGAAAGACAGATGGAACGAAGTAAAGAGGGATGGAAAGATGAGGAGGTGAAGGGCAGGCTGTGAGTCTGCATCCAGTCTGAACAATCGCAGTCTGATCCTTTCTAAATACATGTGGCCGAGCGCCAGCGTCCTAGTGTCAATAGGTACTTGGTGTGTGTGCGTGTGCGTGTGCGTGTGTGTGTTGTCTGCCTGTGGTTAGGTTGTTACGCGATGAGCAAGGCAGTTTTTTTCCGCGTTCAGCGCTTGATTCAGTAAAGATGGCTGGAGGATGGTCATGACATACCAGCTACATCCCATCTGGTTCAGTGTGTGTGTGTGTGTGTGTGTGTGTGTGTGTGTGCGCTGAGCCACTGAAAGGTTTACACTTGATAAAAGCAACATGTTTGATCAGGTCACTGAGATAACTGAAGCTCACAGTTCATGCAACCTTTCAGCCTCTGTGATATGAAATATAGCCTTTTTTCCTTCTACTCCTCACAATTCGTAAATTCCCCAAAAGATGAAGAAATAAACTCTCCATTCTCCCCTTTTGTAGTACGCAGCCGCGCAATGCATTCTGATGGCATTACAGCGAATCGAGAAGCGGCGCGCCAAGTCGCCCGCCATTCATTTGCATGAAGTTGAATCCAGGCTTCTTCATGCAAACCTGGGGGGGATTCGTTAACAACATAGTCTATTTCTCTCAGAAACTGCCTCCAGAAATCCTTTTTGGTGAAGTATTTTTGTAAAATAAGCAGAAGTTTCCAAACGAGCCACCATGCTGGTACCATATTTAAATCCCACCCATTAAACGTTCGTCCAATCAGGTGCAGCCATTATGGCTGTAGGAGGTTCTTTCTGTTAATTTTGCTTTTGAGTGGTTGGTGAAGAGAAACTGATAACTGCTAATGGCGAGCCCATCAAGCATCTAATGCTGGGAAGCACGGCCCTCAAAAAGCGCCATGTGGACACACACCCTGAATCTGTTGCCATCTGTTCTGCAGTGTGTGAACCAAGCAGGTACAGAAGAACACACAGACTGTTTCTATACTTATCCGTGTTGCCACTGCAGGCTTTGGAAGAGTCTTATGCATCACGGGTTTGATTGTAGACATTTTAGTTTTAAGGGATCAGAACTATTTTAAAGTAGTCTGGATGCCAGCCGAGCTTAGCCCCGCCCACAACATTTCAGGTCAGGAAGTTTGGTCTGGACTTGATCCGTCGTGGAGCAACCATGCTCGACCGTCCAACCACAGCCGCTCGGAGAATCAAGATGTCAGGGCGGGCTTTATACGTTGATGAACGGACGATCAACAGAAATGTGATCAACCATGTCAACACAGAGTGCTGGGGTGGCATTGGTTCACAACAAAGATGGCTGCCGCTGGAGAACTGAGATGTGTTGACTCCTCCATGGCGTCTGTTAGAGCAGATCTCGACAGCACGTTTATTTTAAAAGAGGAACAGAGAACCGCCATCAAGGCGTTTGTCCATTGTATAGATGTTTTTGCCGTCCTTCCTACTGGATTCAGCAAAAGTTTAATTTATCAGCCGGCCCCGCTGGTCACTAACAAGAGAACATGCATCACACGCTCCGTCGCTCTGATTGGTTGTAGGTCTATCCGTTGCTCTGATTGGTTGTAGGTCTATCCGTCGCTTTGATTGGTTGTAGGTCTATCCGTTGCTCTGATTGGTTGTAGGTCTATCCGTTGCTCTGATTGGTTGTAGGTCTATCCAATTGAGTGCAGAGGCATTTTCTGTCCTGGTTTGGTTGAAACACCCCCCATTAGCACAGCCCAGAGGAGCAGTATCAGACTCTCATTCTCACTAGAATCTGAGTGTGACCACTTCAGGCTAATTTTAAAGGATTTATCAAGGGGAACCCTGATGAAAATAAACTCTGCACTTTATCAACTAGAGTAGCTGAAGAGCCTTTTAACCCCTGTAAACTCAGTTTAGCGGCTCTTTGGCACATAGACGTTTTTCTCAGCAGCTCCTGGGTGTGAAATACGAGTGTCAACAAGTAAGGGCTTCTTTTAAGAGCTGCCATTTTTGCAGATGATCAATCATACAGGGAGAAATCCATCATAGAAGAGGCAGCAATAGTAGTTTCTCTACCCACATAAGCCTTGATAGACCAGAATACAATGCAGCCACAACACAAGATGTTGTTGGCGCACTGGTATACTGGGACAGAGAGACTGATTGGACTGGTAATACTGGGACAGAGGGCTGAGTGGACTGGTTATACTGGGACAGAGAGACTGTAATTCTGTACCAAGGCCGAATTTCGGGAAAGAGACTTCAGATACAGTATTAGGGGACCACTAAGGTCTATATAAAGAGACTTCAGATACAGTATTAGGGGAC
>NC_048410.1:30000528-30042495 GCF_013103735.1 Etheostoma cragini | reverse complement strand
GGACCACTAAGGTCTATATAAAGAGACTTCAGATACAGCATTAGGGGACCACTAAGGTCTATATAAAAGAGACTTCAGGGACAGTATTAGGGACCACTAAGGTGTATATAAAAGAGACTTCAGATACAGTATAAGGGGACCACTAAGGGTATATAAAAGAGACTTCAGATACAGTATTAGGGACCACTAAGGTCTATATAAAGAGACTTCAGATACAGTATTAGGGACCACTAAGGTCTATATAAAGAGACTTCAGATACAGTATTAAGGACCACTAAGGTCTATATAAAGAGACTTCAGGGACAGTATTAGGGGCCACTAAGGTCTATATAAAGAGACTTCAGATACAGTATTAGGGACCACTAAGGTCTATATAAAGAGACTTCAGGGACAGTATTAGGGACCACTAAGGTCTATATAAAGAGACTTCAGGGACAGTATTAGGGACCACTAAGGTCTATATAAAGAGACTTCAGATACAGTATTAGGGACCACTAAGGTCTATATAAAGAGACTTCAGGGACAGTATTAGGGACCACTAAGGTCTATATAAAGAGACTTCAGATACAGTATTAGGGACCACTAAGGTCTATATAAAGAGACTTCAGGGACAGTATTAGGGACCACTAAGGTCTATATAAAGAGACTTCAGGGACAGTATTAGGGACCACTAAGGTCTATATAAAGAGACTTCAGATACAGTATTAGGGACCACTAAGGTCTATATAAAAGCATCCAAAAAGCACCATGTCATGGGACCTTTGAACTCTCTCTCACAGTAACTAGGTCAGCACCTATTTACATTTTAACTGGGCTACTTTTTACTTTAATAAACTACATTTTTACCACAAATTTGACTTTTGAATAAAATGTGTTTTTTTGTTGGCAATTTGGGAAATATGTACAGTATATATGATATAGAATATGTACTGTATAAGTTCTGTAGTATTATATGGAGCGAGATAAGTTAAAGTAAAGTCAGTGAACAGGGCAGTAGTTTCATCACATTCTCACGGTAAAATACTGCCAGTTGGTCATGAACCCTGGATGTCATTTGTCAACGCTCTGGGTATCGCTTTGGCTTCATATATTAACATGCTTGATTTAAAAATAATGGACTACAAGGGTAGGGCTTTCCTTCTTTTTCATGAAATCTTCAGGTTCCCCACTGAGGGCTGAGCAGTCAGGTGTTAGAGTAACATGTGATTGAAAGATAAAAATCCCTAACAGCTGATTTGTCCATCAGCAGTTTGAGTCCTGTCAAGTTTTGTACCTTCAGCATTAGCTAAATACTCCACATAATGTCCATTCTCCTTTCCTATTGACAGTTTTTCTGGTGTCCCAAACACGCCAGAAAATAGGGGTCATTAACTGTAGAAAGCAGCATGGCGGCCAGTGGAAATGTTACGGTGGATTCTTTTTACGTCTGTGACTTGTTTAGTTTCTTTTTTAAACTCGGTGCCGACTACTTTGGAACTGCTTGCACGAAGACAGACGGAAGCTGTGGCTGAGATGAGCCTCAGAACTTACCGATGGGGTCGACGAGCCGTTGTTGCCGTTATGAGTGTGTCCACCTGGGTGTCATGGTTCCATTAATCCCAATACACACATGTGATGTAACCTTTCCCACTGCACACAAAAGCCAGATGTTAGTAGTTTTTTTGTTCTGTGGGAAAGGGACTTGAGTTGAGATGACGTGAACACATCGTAAACACTGACCAGTGTGCAGGGGATCATGGGAAACTGAGGGCAACAAACAGTTTTCTAAATTCTGGCAACAACAAGCTGCACGTCTACATTTGGACGAGTCTTAGAGCTTGGACCGGCGTTGTTGGCCAGTTATGAGTTATGTATATTAAACTATGAAGGAGCTGACCCGTGACGTATGACACAACTTCAGAAACTTTCCAGAAATAAAATCGACAGAAAACAACGTGGAAAAGGATAATGCAGTATATTCTACTACACTATGAGCTGTGGTGGAATGTAACAAAGTACATTTACTCCAGTACTGTACTTAAGTACAAATATTGAGGTACTTTACGTGAGACTGGTCTTTTACTGCCACTTTCTACTTCTACTCCGCTACATTTCAGAAAGAAATATTCTTCTTCTCACTCCATTACATTCATCTGACAGCTTTAGTTACTAGTTACAGATTTCTGCACACGAAACACATGTAGTTTATCAAATCTGATGTTTTATTACAAAGTAAACTAGCAGACAATATAGAGGCCTACAGCTGTGATGATTAGACACACAACTGTTTGGATCCTCTACACTTTCCAGAGTTTTCTTTACTTTTACTACTTTAAGTACATTTTCCTGATGATCGTTACTGACCTGATGATACATCATTTTACTTAAGGAACATTTTCGATGGAGGACTTTAAGTTGTATATATGTAGAATGTGTTTACTATGTGGTATTAGTCCATTTACTCAAGTAAAGGATCTAAACACTTCTCCACCTTTGGTTTTAAAACGACACTAAACACCAAAGAAAAAGACAAACAGTACTATTCAGAGTCAGGGAGACTTACTCAGTGACCCGTTCTGCCACACTTTGACATTTGACTCCTGCTGGGCCTCCAAAGCCAGACTTGTAGTGATTCTCTTGTCAATCTGTTATTGTTTTGTGCTGGTTTAGGCAGCACTTAACCATGACCTTTGACCCTACACATGCTAAGGAGAGTGGAGATGGGAAGATGACGACTAAGTGAAGAAGAGAAGAACGGAGCACATTTCCCCAGAATAACTCCTTTCCCTGATCTGGGGCTTCACCTCATGGTCTGAAAAACATTTCTCTCCACATGTGCTATCGATCTGCAGGCTTAAGGGACTTTTAGAGGCGCGGCAGCTTTAGGTAGCGTAAAATGGTGACCTTTGACCTTGCATGGGATTGCACTGTGTTTTTAACAAGCACCAGGTGGAACAAGCTCCAGCGGGGTTTCAGGGAAACATGCTAGTATTTAAAAAGGGGCATTCCACCCTAAAGCTGGATTCACATGATGTGTTAAGGGTGGGAACCATTTAGATGTTTTCTAATGGAAACAGTAAAGTCTCATAATACATGTTTTCTAATGATTCCAAAGTTGGGACAGAGAAACATTAAATCCAATTGATGATTGTTTTGTGCTGTAAGAATCCTTTTGGGCAAATATTACACAACAAAAGACAATTCAAAAAACCCAAAGCAGTTTTACTCTCATGACAGAATTTTGTGTGTGAATATCTTGTTAAACGTCACAGATCTAAGCCTCGTTCACTATGATCATATGATTTTAAAAGAATCAAATATTCATTTCATGATGTTGAGTGTGCTTTTATGTCAGCTGTAAATGTTGCTTGTTTCTAAATCAATGACCTAATTATCAGATAATATTTTTCACATAAACAAAAGGCCATTTATCACTGCTTCATATTTTGTACATGGATCAGTTTGATACTACATCACACGTTGCCATGTTGCCAATAAAAAAGATCACAAAATGAAAGGTGAGTTCAGGTGGGATTAACCCCCCCCCCCGCCTCTCTTATACAAATAGCAAGAATTCCGTTTAAGGGTGCGACTTCCCAGTAACGTACAGCAGCCGCTGCTTCTGTACATGACGCCAAAATACCCACAATGCTCTACAATGTGTACATCAACAAGAAGAACGTTCCAGGTGGGGTGACGTGTTAAAATAACACAAGATGTGCAGTCCATTAGGACACACGTGTGGATATCCGGACATTTGACAGGTCAAAGACATTTAACACATGTAGTGACAGGGGAGTAGTGGTCCGTCTTTATATTGTCATCCCCGAATGAAGGAGGGTTCCTCCAGCGTGCCGAGTGCAGATGGCTCCTGGGGTGTTGTGTAAAATTGTGTTGTACTGGATATATCGCGTACTGGAAACATTGTTATACTTCACGTCTTTGTATAGTTGTCTTTTTGTTGATTTATACATTGTTGGATGTAGGTCTAGTTCACCATTTGGGAAGATAAAGCGACTGAAGTTAATTGATTTGTTATGCAGTATTTGTTAAAGGAGCCCTGCTGTTTTAGTTGTAGCTGCTAGTTTTTTTTAGAATTCAGGTCCATTTGTGTGTGTGTGTTTGTGTGTGTGTGTGTGTGTGTGTGTGGTGAATGTGAAGATGAACTGCTACCTCCTCTATCAGCTCTACCCACTGGAAAGAAATGAGGAGAAATCAGACCAATCACAACAGCTGGTCAGTCTGATGTCATGTTGCCTGAGCTCATTAATATTCATGGGTAAAGGATGCTGATAGCCAGGCTCTCATTGGCTAGCTGTTAGCCAATCAGAGTCCAGTAATGAGAACTGGCCCAAATGGAGCTGAGTCTTCCTGCAGGCTTTCTATACCACGCTATGATGGCTCGAAACAAGGTAACCATGGTAACCAAGTTACAGAGTGGGGACTTATTGACAGGAAACACAGACCCCAGGATCCTGGAGCCATTCATCTGCGTGTACATGTACAGAAAATCTCCAGACTTCCCTTTAAGTTACCAGGTAGCGGTAATAAGCTTGGACATTTTTAGCCAAACAAAGTGTTAAATACTAAATTTGAAGTGAAAACACACAACGAGAGGGCCAAAGGTAAAGACGAAAATACGGACAACCCCAAAACATGTTGAGGTCTAGTTCAACGTCCACAGTTCCATGGTTAGCATTGCTACGCCTCTGTCCTGATTGACAGGTCAGCGTGTAGCCCGCGCCTAAAGCATTTCCTGCTTTATCAACTATTACAAAATAGATGGGACCATAATTTACTAAAGGAACATCATGCTGTATTGACTAATACTACTTTGTTGTTTACTGAGGTAATAAATCAAGTGAGAAGTAGGATTTGTTTCCCCACAGACTTCTTTTTGGATCCAGTGGAGTCTCCCCCTGCTGGAAATTAGACAGAATGCAGCTTTAAGGAGATTCACTTTTCCGAATGTTAGGCTGGGTTAGTTGGGGTGTGATGTGGGTTTTAGACCACAGTGTAAAGTCTCACTCCCTCTGAGTTCTCACAGGTGCTCACAATTACCTACAGTAACCTTACAGAAACACTAATGGGCGAAATAATGGGTCCAACCTCCTGACCTCTACAGTTCACTGTTCTGCTCTGAAACTTCAAACCTTTTCTGTTGTGTGTGAGTTTCAACAGCTAAGGGAACCAGGTCCAGATGTGACAGAGGCTGAACGGCAGGGAGAGTTGGGGAAGAGGGGGTGTGAGGAGGGGAATAGGGGTACTGGGGGAGGATGAAGGGGGGAGGAAAGGATAAAATGACAACAGAAATGAAGTGATGAATTCTGACAGCGGGACAACCTGTCGTGCCCACAGCCAGCATTTGGCCCTTCAGACCTAAAATGATTTCTAGAATCAAGCTGTTGTAATCTATTAGCATCACATGGCTTCATCCAAGCCTTCATATTCATTTCATATCATTTTTAGACAACAGTAATATGATTTTAAATAACTTTTCAACACTGTCATGCTAAAAGTATAAAATCATTAGTTTTTGTGCGCTGACTTATTAAATATTAAAGGCCTCGTTCTAGAATTACTAGAAAGTTATGTAGTTTAAAACCAGCAGTCATATCTTTTATTTAATCAGACATCAGATTTTTATAATGGGGTTGTTAAGTAATTGATTGATGTCTCTTTATTTCCTTGTGGAAACATCAGAAGCCAAAATGATGGCGTAACTGAGACCGGATCCCCTCTATAAGCCCCACATTCCTGAACACCCTATAACGCCCTGCAGTGTCCTGCTACGCCACGAACTTCTACAAACTGCTATTTCTAGTCATAGTTCCAATATCTTTATTGTGATTATAATTGCCACTGTTTATTACCCCCCCCCCCCCAACCAAGAGCCTGGGTCTGTCCCAGGTTTCTTCCTAAAAGGAGTTTTTTCTGCATGGGAATTACTGGAATTGTTGGGTCTTTGGAAATCATAGAGTGGTCTAGACCTACTCTATCTGTAAAGTGTCTCGAGATAACTCTTCTTATGATTTGATGCTATAAATAAAATAAAATTGAACTGAGAACTGAGAGACTGTGGTGCGGGTCACCACATATCTGTGTGGCTGTGATCAAGAGTGTTTTCTGTGTGTGTGTGTGTGTGTGTGTGTGTGTGTGTGTGTGTGTGTGTGTGTGTGTGTGTGTGTGTGTGGTTCTAAGGACTCATTAGCCACAAATCTGGTTTCCAAGAGAATTTCCAACCAGTGTGAAGCCTAACAAGGAGTGCAAATTCAGCCGCTGATAACTGTGAGACGTACAAAAAAAGTATAAATATATTGGGGGGCTTAAATTGGGTTTAAAATGTCTAAATAATCCACATTCAACTTGTCTTGCAGAGTAATATAAGTGTTTGATTTATGAAATTGGAGCTATGGAAGCTGTTATAAAATGGAAAACTACGAAAAAAAGTTATAAAATGACAGATGTCTGTCTTGTTAAAGGACACATTGAGCAAGACATCAACCTCTTCATTAGATGTCATTTAACCTGGATTAGATCAGAGAATTAATCCTTGAAAACCTGAACCTGTTACTATCCTGCTCATTTTTACACCGCAATGATAGTGAGGAATCAATTAATATTAAATACAAATAATACTGGAATAAACAGCCAAGAAAATCAACTACAACTGTTTTCGTTTACCGAGTAACATGATGTAATTTTAGTTTGAACTTAATTTCATAAGAAACAACGTTTACATGTTATACTTTTTGTGTGCTAAATATATCATTTTGTATTACGTACAGAATAAATACAGAAGAAACTGAAGAGAGTTGACTGCAGACATTCCCAGTTTTGCCGGTGTACTCACCGCTTTGCTTCTGCACCACGCCGGACCCCATTTTGATCACCTCACATAGGAAGGACATCACAATGGCAACGAGTCGCAGATGCATCTGGGCTGCTGGCAAGCGCCCGCTTCAGCGCCAGGCTGTGGACATCTGCGAGCACTCCAGGGGTGGCAGGTTGAGGATTTTAGTTCCACAGCGAGGGACAGAAAGAGACAGGAGTGGGGGGAAAGGGTGCAAAGACGAAGGGTGTTTAAAAGAGGATGGGATGGATGGAGATGAAGTGGAGAAGATAGTCTTGCAGGGCCCAATGCAGCGATAAAAAATGAGAGTGTAGAGGTGCGAGAAGAGAGACAAATGAAAAAATCCTCTTCTTCTTTGTCCTGTCTCACGAGGGGGATTTAAGGGCTGAGATGAGGAGACAGGCGGCCCTAAACAACGAAAGGAGAGCACGGAGAGTGGGGAAAGACCGGAGGTGTGGAGAGCAGAGAGCCTTGTCTGCTTTTCCAGACTGGCAGCTCGGAGGGAAACTCACCATTTAACTACCACTGTCAAATTTGCGATAAACGAGCTCCACTTATCCCGTAGCCATCTTTAACCCTTTATAGGGTGCGCTCTCAGGGCCTAAGTGGTTCCATATTTCCAGCTTGATCTTTAGCCCCCTCCTCCTGGCTCTATCTATTGTTGTTCAGTCTCTTCTTTTTATTATCCTTGTTTGTCCCCTTTGCCTGTACACTGGGCACAGTGGTTTTCTGTGGCAATCCTATTAAATGTGGGCAGTCAGTAAACTTAACTCAAGCTGGGAGGAAGAAAAGCAGCAGGAGAACAGCATAGCTGAGAGGTGAAAGTTTACTAAAGCTGGCCGTGTTTGTTGTGATTGATTTGTTGCCTGTGTGGGTAAGCAGTCAGGTACGTAGGAAGTCTGCGATTTACAAGTCTGAGATGAAAAGGTTGTGTTACAGGCCGACTCAGTAAGGAAGTACGTGCAGAAGTATGACACAACTCAACCTCTTTGGTTGGTCATAAACCTTCCTGAAAGGCCAGTTACTAGTAGTAGTAGTAAAGAAAGTATGTTGGATGAATCTACTTTCTCCAAACTCTCCACATATTAGTTCTTCTGCCTGAAAATCTACAGTTCACCTCCCCTGAGGATTCTTACCTGTCAGTTTTTTTCACTTGCTTCTGGGATTTCTCCTCTTTTCTGCCGGATGTCCGTTCCTGTCCTCTGTCTCTGTGTAGGCGTTCTAACCTCTGGTGGATTTCTGAGGACTATGGTTACCTGGTCCTCAGATCTCTGCAGGGTAAATCCAGACAGCTAGCTAGACTATCTGTCCAATCTGAGGACTATGGTTACCTGGTCCTCAGATCTCTGCAGGGTAAATCCAGACAGCTAGCTAGACTATCTGTCCAATCTGAGGACTTTGGTACCTGGTCATCAGATCTCTGCAGGGTAAATCCAGACAGCTAGCTAGACTATCTGTCCAATCTGAGGACTTTGGTACCTGGTCATCAGATCTCTGCAGGGTAAAGACAGCTAGCTAGACTATCTGTCCAATCTGAGGACTATGGTTACCTGGTCCTCAGATCTCTGCAGGGTAAATCCAGACAGCTAGCTAGACTATCAGTTTTCTGTTGCTGCTATTTTTGGCAGAGGCATCGTTGCTCCGTCCAGTCCTCAGCACAACCAAGACAACTCTGATTGGTTTAAAGAAATGCCAATAAACCAGAGCATGTTTTCCTCCCATCCCAGAATGCTCTGTGGACTAGCTAGACCCTCCTTTGCAGAGCTGGTGAGAATGGGGATGCGAGACTTCACTTACCCTTACCCTAACAGAGAGCCGCGAGTGCCGATACTTAACCCTAACAAAAGTTATAGCGTGCTTTAGTTGCTACGAGTGAAGATTGTATTCCAAAAGTAGAAATTGCAAATGAAAAATACTGTTTTTGCTAATTTGCGACATGGCAAATACAACCCGGGCGGCAGTATGTATCTTTAAAAGGATTTTTACGAATGAAAATTAGATGTATATAATCAGCATTCTAAAAGGCAGGGTTGGGTAAAATATGTTTAAAAAAAAAAAATTTTAAAGCACACAAATCCAGATAATGAATATTATTATTAATTTAATATTTTTTCCTCATGAAGCACTTTGTGACTTTGTCTGTGACAGGAGTTATATTGCATAAGCGTAATATTAAATAACAGGTGCTCAACAGAAGAACATGCAAAAGATATAGAGGCTGCACAATAGACAATGCTCCTACCAACATCCTGTACATGTCACAATAATTGTGGATTGTGGATTTATTTTGGGAGCATTATGTCGGGTAAATTATATAATTTGAAAGAAAACATTCTCATTATGAAAATGATATAGAGTATTTTGTCTTTTGCCAGCTATTCCCAACATCTAAAACATCAATAGCAATTGTAGGACTGGCTTTCATCTAAAAACTCAATAAAATATAACAATCTAACCAGATCATTCCTCAAGTTGCATGAAACACAAGATAAATACAACAACCCCTTCTATTTTAATACATACATTATATTTCAGTGTATTAGCTCAAAAGGCCAGAAGTGGCCACCATGTGGTCGCAGTGTTGTGGCTTTGACTTTGACTCACACACTTAGTTGCATGTTATCGTCGCTGTTTGCCCCTTCTCTCCGTTCCCTTCACGCCGACCCACTTTAACGTGCGATGTCATGTCTTTATTAAGACATATTTTCTCCTAAACTAAAAACTGATTTAGTGACTGACTCACTGCACCCTTCATTACTGGATCAAAGATGTAGTTTAATGTGGTCCTACTGGTGTCAAACAGCCCAGTCTCATGGCAGTCTGCGTAATGATCACGTTATTTAATCTATTGGTTAGTGTACAGGTCACGTTAATGATGTTATTGTCATGTGTTGATTATGAATTTTGAAGTAATGTATTTTAATGGGAAGCCTATTTCTTGATAGCAGCAAGATTGCAGTGCCGAGTAGTATTGCACAATCATTTGCTTTTACCCACATAGTCTTTATATCCACATTTCTGATGATTACTTGTCAAAAAAGGAAGCACCAAAGTCAACACTACAATATTGTTGCGGTATTGATATTGAGGTATTTGGTAAAAAGATATTGTGATATTCTTCATATTGCCCAGCCCTAATTGACCCTATTATTTGTTTGTATACAGCAAGCTTTATGTGCATGCTCCGCCTCTTCTTCTCTGTTTGTTGGTTATTTCGCGTAGCAGAAACAGCGCCGCCTATAGGCCTGGAATGTGAAGTAGCGTGTTCCTTCACAAATGGATCCGTTTGGACGCACATATTCTTGAACCAATGCCAGGGAAGACGGGGAAAGAACAGTTGTTTTGTTATGTGTGGACGTGGCCTGAGAGTATCCCCTGATGCCCACATGCTTCAAGTATTACATTCTCCTCGCTGTTGAGCAACAACCTCATGTCTTTGAAAGAGGAGTGCAGTTTCTTTTCGGCAGCCAGGGTGGGCTAGCGGTTGAGAAAGAACCCATAAAGGAAAGGCATCAGGTTTGATCCATGCAGCAGCTAATGGATGCATCTCTGAAGTACCTTTCGAACAAGTCACAAAGTCCAGCTGCTCCTTGTAAGTTGATAAGAGCAACAGTGAAAACAGTTATCCATTACAGTAAAACAGGATGCAAAAACTACTGTGAACTTCCAATTGAAGTACAAAAATGAAAACCACATTGCAATTTTAAAGTGTTATGTCACACACTTGAGTTTTCCTTTTTTGTATCTTTTGAATGCTGGAGTTGTTCAGTTTAGTTATACGATCTTCTTCACAGCGCTGTGCAGTTAGGCCGGGCTGCACCACAAATACATTCTGGGAAAAGAGCAAAGCAACACTGACACTAATCTCCGGACTCAGAAACTCGGCTAAATAGTCTCAGGAAGGAACTTGTTTTGGTCGAACTTTTACACCCCGCAAAAGAAAACGCCACAAACAATATTAAATGAAGATAACTTTTGAAACGATACAGTAACGTGCACTATATAAATCAGCTGATACATTGTTACACCTCATAATCTCTCACCAGTGTATCTCCATGTGTACTACGTCCCCCCCAATCAGTCCCAACACATCCCAGTTAGAGAGGAGATGCTGTCAACATATTCTTTGTAAAATTTTACAATCATTCCCCAAAAGAACCAAGCAGACCTGCCTGGTTGCACAATCCAAATGTAACTTAAAAACCATTTTCAGCGTGTAGGTTACTTTCTCAAAGTTTTTGGTTGTTTCCTGTAGCCGGGGGATTTTGACCCTGAACATCCACATATTTCGGCAGTTTAGGAACTACCTCACCCATGCAGATTTTTATTATGAAGGAAGAAGGAAAGTGAAGACCTTTTAACTGTTATATTGGTTATATTTTTACCAAACTCTTGAATTAATTAATTTAACAAGATGCTTTTGGAATGAACAGACAGGAAATGTTCAAAAACAAGCAAAAAAAAAGGGTCAGGATGTAAATTTGTTCTTCACCTTTATCCAGACTGACAAGGCAAATGTGTTAGCAGGTAGTGTTCAGGGTTATTAAAGATGTTTACTCAAAACTGCTGCCTGCTGCGTCCCAAAATGACACTGATAAGTTCCACTGAGAGTCAACCGATACAGTTTTGAGCTGTGAAAACAATTTCTCATAATTTGGCAGCGGTGGATAACATACTGAGACTGTCCTCAAGTAAAATTACCAATACTTAGATGAAATATTACTAAAGTATAAGTAAAAATACCTGTGTTGTTTTAAAATAAAAATGCTTGAATTTTTTTTACAAGTGCAGTTTTCAACTACAACCTGTAGTTATGAGGCAGTATTCACCTGCTACATAATTGTAAACCAACTCAACTTATGCTATTAAATTGTTGCATTAGCATAATAAAAAATGAGAGGACACAGTTAGGAACAGATGCAGGTAAGTGAATCCAACCTATTTAGATTATTATTAGTCTGGGTGCAATTAAGTGAAATTAAGTCAGACTATTAAATCAGAGAACCCTAAAAACTATAGGACAAAGGAAACGGTTCCTTCCTCGTCATTAAAGAATACATCAAAATGACTGGATTTTTACAGGTTGCACAAACAAACAGGAATGTCATTTGATAATGGGAAAAATATGTTTTATAGAGGAGTGAACTCAAAAACAATATAAACAACTCACTGAAGTATGCAGAGTTCAGTGGATAAGAGTCCAAAAAACAATTATGTGAACGACCATAAAAGGGTCCGCACGCTTAGCGAAAAGAAAAATAGTTTTAGGTTACAGAAATGCTTCATTGCACGCATTTCCTGAGTCTCAAAGCTTAGGAACGCTGGCAGATTTAAGTCAAAAGAAAAGCAATCGAGGAAATAACAGAGTGGAAACTGTTATTCCTCCCAGGTGCTGTTTGGACCAGAAATAATCAGCAGAAAACGTCTGTATTTCATTAATACATCTAACCACTAGTCTCTGAATGAAAAGGCCTAATGGGTAATTTGCACTGCTGGATGTTAAAGGACACATTTTTAAAAAAACACATCAGTGTGTCAACAAGTCATTCTCTTGTGAGTCTCCCATAAATGCACCGTGCTGTTGAAAGCTGCAGGTTGACCACAACAGAGACTCCTTTATCCCAAGCTGCCGTTTCTTTATTAACTGACATAGTCTCATTTAGCTAACAGACCCATGCTTAACCAGCTGCTGACAGACTGCCACTAAACACATTGTTAGCACACACTCAACTTCACACATACACACAGTTGGCGGCTGATTTGGTCATGGCGGTTGGAGGGTGAAGCATTTCTTTCACTGTGGTGGTATTTCACCAGCAGTCAACCACCAACCAGAACTGGCAGCGAGGGCCTGCAGTCCCTCCATCATTTCATTTCGACTTCACATTTTTCTTCTTTATATCGGTGTGTTGCTGCTCCACATGTGTCAGTGTGTACTTTGAAAATACAGAAGAGCCCACCCTTAGCTCATTTATCTTAGGATGAATGATGTCATTCTAATTCCAACCCATGATATGGGATTTTGGAGAAATTGTGCCTGTTTGCAGTTTAAAAAGATGAGTAGGTAATGTAAAAGGGAAATAGACAACATGAAAAAACGTCTACATTCCTGTGTATGTGGTTATACTTTGTAGTTTAATTGAAGCAAAATAGCCTACATCAGTGGTTCCCTAGTCTATGTCCACGACGTTCCACTTCCGGGATTGCTCAGGTGATGCCGGAAATTCCGACGGATGTCCCTCCTTTGACAGATGTCTAATGCCTTCCGCTTTCTTTGTGCTGGCATTCTGTGGTTACCTGGTCCTCAGGTCTCTGCAGGGTAAATCCAGACAGCTAGCTAGACTATCTGTCCAATCTGAGGACTATGGTTACCTGGTCCTCAGATCTCTGCAGGGTAAATCCAGACAGCTAGCTGGACTATCTGTCCAATCGGACTAAAACGACTTCTAAACATACAGTACACACGTTCTACCATAACAAGTTCCTATTTTGCAGAGGTGCCGTTGCTCTGTCTAGATGATTGTGCTTGGTTCCAAGAAATGCCACCAAACCAGAGCCCATTTTCCCCCCATCCAGGAATGCGGTGTGGACCAGCCAGACCCTCCTCTGCAGCGCTGAGAAGGAAGGTCTGGCAACGCAAGACTTGTGTTTCCCAAACATTTCCTCTTTTTGATGGATCTTTTTATAGATATTGGCATGAAACTGTGCATGTAATGCCATTTGTCACAATGTCATCTGTTGCTAAGCATCCCATCCCAGAATGGGGTGCATTGTGGGTTGGTGTCTGACGCTGAGAGCGACTGACCAAGTGTCAGTATGTTGAGTTGAGTTGGGGGTAAGAACAGCTTGCATTTTTTTATGCCTTTATTGGATCAGATTGCCGCCGTCATGCAATGATGACAAGTTATTTTCATTAAAGAAAGTTGATTTAATAAAAGCCAATTCATCCGATCAATCAATTTCTGTAAATTGAGGACTTTGTTTGAGGATTTAAGTTTTAAGGAGGGTGATGACATCATTAAATAGGACCAATCAGTCAAAAGCTTAATTAAAAAGAAGAAAAAATAATTTTTGAATGTAGAAATTAGGTATTCAGCACAGCCCCGTATAGATTTGACTTTTCCTTTGATTATACATGGAATATGAGAAACAAACCTTTGCAGATTATTTGTATCAACTTTTATTCTTGAAAAGAAGTCACATTGGTGGGGGAAGAGTGTGTGAAATGTAAAAACATTTGTCTGTCCAGCGGTATCGGCTGTAAATTCTGTTGTTTAGGGTACAAGCTTTTATCTGGCATGGATCTGGATTCTGGTGATATCATGAGGTCCTGTGAGAATCACGGGATCACATATCATACGGAAGTCCATCTTGCCATGCTCCAAACTGCTGCGTTTGTGTCTAAAATCCGCATCAATCAGCGTCCGGTGAGAAGCTACAGGCAGGGTGAAATCTGTGTGACGCCACTGTTTGTTCAAACAACAATGTGATAGAAAGATCCAATCAGCTGACAGGTATTTTTTGAAAGTGCGTTCCCTTTTCCAAAGAGTTTCCAATGACGGCTTCTCAGATGGCTCTGTGCTAACAAACCTTCCAGCACGTCAGGTCAAACAGCTCTGCAAAAACAGTGATTGGACTTCTTTAATGTGTACAGTGTGTTTCTTCTGTGTGAATGAACAGTAAGACAAGAAGAAGAAGAAACCACCTCAGTGTGATTTCCCTCACAGCGGGTAGATGAATGAAACCAGAAACAGAAGGGGAATTCAAAGCCAAGGTCACGTAGAGTTTGCATGCAGGGGTGTGTGTGTGTGTGTGTGTGTGTGTGTGTGTGTGAGCAAACAAATGAGTTCTTCTGTGAGTGTTTCTGTGGCTTTAATCCTTGATCAGATAAAGAGCTGTTCTGGAAGTTTGGAACGTGTCCACCGTCAAGGTTTGTTTTGTTCTTTGGTGCAGCTCGTGTGTAGAACATTAGAAATGAAGGGTAACTAAATCTTAAACGTTTAGCCATTGCATTGTTATTACATGGGAAAAAGTCAAAAGGATAGGGAGCATCATAGCTCTACATGGTTCAAATTGAATTTCCCTCAAGGATCAATAAAGTACATCCTCCTCTTCTTTTTGATTGCCGTGTTTTAAGTCTCTTTTATAAAGACCTTAGTGGTCCCTAATACTGTATCTGAAGTCTCTTTTACACAGACCTAAGTGGTCCCCTAATAAGTCTCTTTTATAGAGACCTTAGTGGTCCCCTAATACTGTATCTGAAGTCTCTTTTATATAGACCTTAGTGGTCCCCTAATACTGTATCTGAAGTCTCTTTATATAGACCTTAGTGGTCCCCTAATACTGTATCTGAAGTCTCTTTTATATAGACCTTAGTGGTCCCCTAATACTGTATCTGAAGTCTCTTTCCCAAAATTCAAAGCAGATAATGGGGAGGTAACCTTTCCCCTTATGACCTCATAAGGGGCAAGATTCCAGAGACCCCCCTTCTGCTTTCCCTATGGTTTGAGATATAAATGTTACGATTTGGGGGTATGGAGGAGAGGGGGCAGGGAAACAATGGAGAGAGGCAACAGAAGATGGCTGATGAAGAGAAGGATCTAGAAAGAGAGGAGACTGAAGGCTGAAGGCAATCAGAAAAGCTGTCTAGAGAGGGAGGAGAGAACCAGGGGGCTCCACGAGGCCATGACCACAGGGTAAATGTGCAACAGATGCTCGGTGTGTATGTGCGTGTGTGGTGTTTGAGTTATAAACTGTTTAGTGGCACCCCATGGCAACATGAGTTAATCTGCACACCGTATCTCTGGCACCTCGACTCCTGACTGTTTTCCCTGAACGTCGACGACTCTGTTTAAACACAGAAAAGCCACACACTCACAGGAATCCCCCCGATACACAGGCACCGGCAGAACATCCACACACTAATTCAACTGTAAATGCATTTTTTTCAATTGAACTCTGTAAGATATTATAGTAGTTATTATGAGTGGATGGATATATTAAACACTGTCAAAAGTTATTTTTGGTAATCAAAATGAACTGCACTTTAATATAGCTTTTTGTTTGTTTTTTACAGCCAGTGTCAGATAAGCAGCTGGACATATATACGATATCTGGTCTTGCGTACTCCCCACCCTCCAGTCCGTCCTATCAGAAGCTTTAAGAAAACGTTTGAACGCTTAAGGTCATTTGCTATCGAAACATGAGAGGCATGCAGCAGTGATAAAAGCTTCCACATGGAGAGCTGCTGCTGCTCCTCTGCAGTGTTTCTTACCTGTGGGCAGTGAGAGGTAAACTCAGGCCGCTGGGACTCTTCTACTCATGGAATCTCTCAAATGTGAATGTGCTGCAACACACTTAAAAAAAATAGAATTTATTTAGCAGTTTCTGCGTCCTATTTTTATTTAACCTTTATTTAACCAGGTCGGCCGTTGAGAACAGGTTCTCATTTGCAACTGCGACCTAGCCAAGAAAAGCACAAACTTTGCAAAGTGAGGTGTAAGTAAGACAATTCCATGGTAAGTACACAATATACACGAATAGACAGTCTCTAACACTGCTGAGATGTAGTGCCGAACCAAATTAAGCAGAACAAGTTAGTTCAAATTATGATCTAGTTAGTGGAGTTGAATCAGTTATAACACAATCAATATGAAAAGAAAGTCTATGAAGAATTTTAAATGTAGAGGAGTCAATATACAGTTAGTGAAAATAGTGGACAGGGTAGTGATGATATCAGATGAATAGCCAGTCTATAAAATGATCACAATGTGCATGAAAAGACATATAAATATATTTATGTATAAATATATAAATGCTGAGGTGTAGTAAAGAGACAATATACAGTTGGTACAAAGCGTGGCTTTGATGATGATATAGGTCCGTAATATCACAATATACATGACTAGATAGAATATGTAAATGCTGAGATGTAATAAAGAGTCACTAGACAGTTAGTGCAGATTGTGGTGTACAAACCTTGTGTGAGAACGAAGGTTGGAGGAATGACAGTTGAGCATACCTATAACAAAGCTGCAATGGTTACGTCTTGTAAGATTTACACATTTTTCATAAATTTGAGTTGATCTACAAAAGTTTATTTACAATGTTGAGACATTGTGATGTTGTTTATGTATTTGTGTTTAAACAGTCAGTACTTGCATATTTGCATGTTTAATTATTCACATCAGCAGTTAAAAATCTACCTCTGTGGATTTCTCATTTACCTGAGAGTGATACTCTGCTAGCGTGTGATTGGTTCATTCAGCCGCATGTGATTGAGTAAAATGAGGAAGTGCTGTTATTGTGGAGATGATGAAGTGGAACTAAAGTGCTGCTTTAGAGTCGTACCGCAACCATCACTTATTGAACCCTCACGTTACAATCTCAACACAACATTGAAATGTGAAAACAGTTGGGAAAGCTAGTTTTCTGGGGTTTTCTTTAATCCTAGCATGTTGGTCCTGACGGGCCTCGTAGCAGGCTGCTGCTATCAGACCAGGACCAGAGCCTGATGCTGCTCACCGCCGACTGCTGCAGTACCAATGCATAAAAACCTGATGTAATATACTCCTCAATAGACAAATATAAAGAAAAAGACAAAGTAAATATGTCAAATTTTCCTTTTTGAAGGCACACATTCAAATGCATATGTTGGAGTGAAAGAGATGCCACGTAGAAAAACTCTTCCATCACTACATCCTTTGAAACGGACACACCCTGGGGAACAGTCTGCTGTGGTTTTTCCTGCTGTGATGTCCAAAGATAAAAGACAAATGTTGCAAACGACAGGTTCTCAAATCTTCCTAATGGGCTCTGAAGAGTAAAGGCCGGCAGTGAAACGGAATGGGAACCCGCTGAGGCAGGTAGATAGGCTGATGTTAAGTGTGTCGGTTTTATTTAAGAGCGCTCTCACACACACACTCAATCCAGAACCTGTTTCATTTAAGAGAAGATGTGGTGGTTGTTTTGATGCCAGATCCACCAATTTTACTGTCACAGAAGTTTACCGAGAACGGGGTGGTAATCTGTAAATTCCACGGTGCTGAGAACAGCTTGACGTCAGATGTTCCAGTCAGCATGTTTAAAGACAGCCAGGTCAGTCAAGGGTGAGTTTGAATCAAACCCGACTCATTATTTATTGCTGTTTGATATATCGGAGCTTTCACAGAAAACAGGACTCGGATGTTGGCAGGAACAGTGCTCGCAAGTTGGAATCTGGTAATCACGGTGACTCTGACACGACATGATCGTTACATAACTCATGTAATGGCAGGCTGCTCTCATGCAATGTTCAGCCTTAACAACACAAAAGTAATGTACTTTAATTTGCATTAAACCCAAGTAATCATGAGTCACGGAGGAGCAGGGCGGCCTCTGTATTACCTGCATTAATTTAACTTTAAAAGTCACATGGCGTGAAAATGTCCCTTCATGAGGTTTTTAAACATTAATATGAGTTCCCCAGCCTGCCTATAGTCCCGCAGTGGCTAGAAATGGTGATAGCTTTCAAGCAACTGTTGGTCAAGGCCACACCCTAACCCTCCACCTTGCCTCCCCACCTCCTCCTCAATAGGTACAGACTCAGAAATGACACATACAAAGGAAAGCTCATTGTGGGACTGGCTCTATAAAAGAGACTTCAGATACAGTATTAGGGACCACTAAGGTCTATATAAAAGAGACTTCAGATACAGTATTAGGGGACCACTAAGGTCTATATAAAAGAGACTTCCGATACAGTATTAGGGACCACTAAGGTCTATATAAAGAGACTTCAGATACAGTATTAGGGGACCACTAAGGTCTATATAAAAGCTTCCAAAAAGCAGTATGTCATGGGGCCTCTTTAAAAGAAAGAAATCCCATTGCTTTACACAGCAGGACCTTTTTTGTCAGTTTTCCCTTCACGCATAGTTCTTATATCCGTGAAGCACTGAGACCAACTCTGAGAGATAAGAGAAGCTGTCGAGTCAGCATGAATCAAGATCCCAGAGGAACATGTCCCCACGGCTTAAACTATTTATTTTATGTTGAAAGCTTAGGATATGTTGGACCCAGTATTTACTAAGTGTGGCTAATGTGTCCCCATGTGTTTTTGTCTTCATGGCTCTGACGCTGACAACGATGAGGTTTCCCATAGATCATAATGACCACTGAGAGGAAAATTTGGCTTTGTTTGAATCTGGGTCTAATTCTTGTCATTTTGCCTTTCTTTCCCATCAGGAAACATAGACAGTCACACATGTTGTTAAGATACTCCTAGTTTTTTTCATTTATTTAAAAGTTATTCACCAACATGTTCATTGTAAATCTCCATAAGCTTTTGCATTGCATAGCATTGCATCCAAATCCAATTTTGCTAGTTAGACTGTTGAAAAAAGGGTCTGGGCGCATGGTTCAAAAGGGTTGGACTCACTGTCTTCATCAATCAGGGCTGTGTTTGGGGCATAATATGCAATAAACCAATCAGAGAGTCATCTCCCATTCCCTTTAATAGACAGGCGCGTTTGGACCTTGGTGCATTGCTTTTATGATGGAAGATTTGCGATGTCATATTTTTATTTTTAATCTTTTACATGTGTATGCACACAGGCTGCAGCTCTTGTGTACCCTGTGTGTGTGTAACAAGCAAAGTGTGTGCGCGCTGTGCACGAGCCTAGGCACATTTATATAATGCACTGTTAAAAATCAACCATCAGTCTGTTGACTTGGGTAGTCGTTGCACGCCTTGCAAATGTTGCAAATCTCCCTGCACGCAGTTGGAAAACTACGGCCAACCACAACATCAACCCAACGCTTAGCCACCAGCAGAGCTAACTGGTGGATTAGACTCACCAAATGAATTATGATGTAATAAGATAAGACATTATTGTCCCCCAGGGGAAAATTCACAAGCCATCCAGCTATATAAAGTAACTCAGAGTCAGCACCGCCTGATGAAGTGATGCACACAGAAATTAAAATTTGATATTAAAATCTCAAATTTTTTGCTTTGAGTATATTTTGATGTGCTTTTACTAAAGTTACATATTGAATGCAGGACTTTTACTGGGAAAAGTTTAGTTATTGCTTATTTTACTTTAGTAAAACATTGCTTTTTCACTACTGATTACCTGACCGTATTGTTCCTGTGGAGGCCTGTTGGATAAAAATGTTGCCACATCCACATATCCCCGCAATTACCTTGACAAAGTAGTAAAAGTAAACTGGTACCATGATATGTAGTTGGCTTTTCCATAATATATTTCAGGGCACTGAAGAATGCTTTGGAGAACAGCATGCACTGAATGCCACGTACCTGTGTACCAAACTCCAAACCAACATACCAGCCATGTATTTATTATCCAAAAGGCCCAATAAAAACATGTTACTCTCTGGTTAGAGATGGATGGAGCAAATCAGTTCCTCGTGCGGTGACTCAGTGTGTGCTAGATGGGAAGCTGGGCTCCCATGGAGTCTCCAAACCAAGATTCTTCTTGTGTCGGCACAACAAGCTTGACTCAATCATCTCAGTGGGAAATAATAGGCACATCATGTAACATTCTCCACGCAGGTTTCATGACAAGAACAAGAGAGGAACAAAGACATGGCATGCTGTTCTGCGGTTGGAAGAAACAAACAAGCTCGATGCTATCATGGTAGCAGCCGGAATTGCAGATTCAGACTAATAACACCCATCAGAATCAACAAATGAATTAAGATGTGTTAAGATAAGACCTCATTGATCCCCTTGGGAAAATCCACCAGCCGTCCAGCCGTGTAAAGTAATTCAAGATCACGTGGAGCGCTGCTGCGTGCTGAGTTCCCTTTTGCTTTAGGGTGCACGGACTCAACTCCAGCCATCCAGCCATCCAACCATCAGGCACAGCGGCATGCATCACAGCCACAACTCTATTTTGAACAGAAATTATTAGGCTGATTAGTTTTGCATTGTAGCACATAATATAATAAGAAAGAACATGCATGAATGTGTTCTTTATTGTGTTTCTGGCAGCCATGAACAATGTTTGTTGAAGTCAGCAGTGTGATAATTTAAATCAGGGCTCTTCAACGTTTTTACAGCCAATGACCTCTTTACTGAGAGACCCAAATCAAGGACCCCCTACTACATGAAATAGTAGTATAATAGTAATTTATACTTTATTGATTTAGCAAGGCATTGTTTTCTCTGTTGTTAGAACACACATGCTCAGTACCTATACATGCACAAGTGGAGAGATGTCAGAGTGGGGGGGCTGCAGCTGTCGATGGACAGGCACCATTAGCCGTTGGGGGTTCGGTGCTCAGGAGGCTATATGGAAGAAAAAAAAGTTGTATAATGAACTGGGCCTACAATTACATTTAGGGCGGCCTAAAACCTTTACAGCTTTTTATGATGCTTAGTCCTAAGCTATTAAAATAATAATTGCTGGCATGATTTTCTAAATCATGTTCTAATGTTAGTCCTACATGTGGCACTGTGCATCTCTAGGATGAACTGGATCCGTGGAGGGTTACTTCAGCGACCCTTACCTGTAGGCCAGTCAGCCTATCAACAATGTTTTTTACAAATAGGCTGATTTATATTTGCTCAAATATGTGCTGGATTCATGGTAAGATATTTTATATTCAATAAGAAACTTTGAAAAATTAATCATTAGCTCTGAGGACCCCCTAGGGGTCCTGGACCCACTTGTTGAAGGTCTCTGATTTAAAGGATCCTGCGAAGGTATTGTTGGTCGGCAAATGATTTTAAAGACATGTTCCTGTAATTTAGCGTATGACTGAGCATAGTAATACCCTAACATGCTTCTACTTGATGGGGTTATTCATTGGATGCCAATCAGTAGATCAAATGACAGTGTTTGTTTTTTCAAACAATTTTGAATCAGGACATGATCATGTTTTATAAAAGTCTTTTGTTGTTGCATTTGATGAATGAGTTGACTGTGATGCTAATTCTTTTTTTTAAGATTCTTCTTTGGGCATTTTAGGCCTTTATTTGACAAGACAGCTGAAGATGGGGGAGAAAAAGGGGAGGGGGGAGGGGGGGGGCAACAACACACAGCAAAGGGCTGCAGGTTGGAGCGGATGTTGCGCCCGCTGCACCGAGTATCAATCCTCCACACATGGGCGCCCGCTGTACCAAGTCGTAAGGCTCATTCTGATGGGAATCTGTCCCAGCTTTTGAAAAAGCCAGACATAAATCTTTGTTATCAAATGCAAATTGTATTATTAGTATTGTTGTTGTAATTACTGGCTCCCCATTACTGGTCCCATGTTTTACCAACACAGTTTCACTCCTATCTCGTAAAATACCGACTCTCGCTCAGGTGGCTTTGTTGTTGTTTTTGGCGCTAAAAGTCTCCTTTAGCGTCACATTACACGCTTTACCTTAACACGCTTGGTCGGACTATTGGCGTCCATTTTGCGCTTGATCTGTACATGCTTGGACTAGAACGGGACGGTTGGGTTTAGGAGAAGGTCGTGGGTGGGGTAACGCTTCGGGGACGTGCAGGAATAACAGGACGGTTAAGAAGAAAGACACCTTGGGAAAGGGGTTACACGGGAGACCCACCCCGCTCTCCTGGGGTTTGACCAATCCACCCCCCCGACCAACCTCCCTTTGAGGAATTTCTGCCTCACATACTACTCTCTAAACCCCGTCTAGATGCTGCTCACCGCAGTACATCATGCAAAGACGTTTTTTGTCCCTTTAGACGCTGACGGCCACCGTCCAGACGTCTGTATTTTACGAGTTTGGAGTGAGGACGGGTTGTTGTGGTCCGTTGTTGCCCGATAGTCAGCTTTGCGTGGCCCGGGTTTGTGTGGAACATTCAACAGTGCTCTTCCATTGTTGTGTCTTGCAGCTCTGTGCTGCTTGGCGTGTGTGTTCATCATGTCTTTATGTCCTCTTGCTGTTTGCAGGTGTCAAACATGGGCTAGAATCAGTGCTGCTTGGCTGTGTTGTGTTGCTTTTTTTGCTCGCATTGCTTCTTGCTGTCTACATAGTGTACTGTTGTATTCTGTCTCTTCACTTTGAAATATCGCATCACTGGTTTCAAAACATCCTGCAGTTGGAAAGGAGTCAGCTGGCTAACACTGGCGCATCACAGAAATGTGGATTTAATGTGCGTTGTCCTCATAAATAATGAAATGAAATATATCCAACCTCAGTGACCTTTTCTGCAGTGGGGAATATTTATGATTGTAGATCTGACCAGACAATCTGACGGGTCAACTTGACATTTAGAACATGTTCAAATGTTCATGACAGCACACCCAGAGCACACCTGGCGCACCACTCAGAATATCACTCCGCCATTTCTCTGTCAACTGTCAGAGTTGAATTTGAGTTGAAAAAACGGTTTGCATCCAGCTGTCTAACTAGTATAACTAGTAAGGGATTGGTCGGCTTAAACAACCTTAGTTACACTCTGAAGTTAACTTTCACTGGATGTGTTTGGATCAGCTGTGCGGGTGACAGAAAATAGCTGGGGGCGTAGAGGAGCTAAAGCCGTTGATGGAAACGTTATTTTTTAGTTACAACAAGATTGGGCCAGAAAACCAGTTTTGTGATTAAAATGTGGTTAATATTCAGTTTGGGAAGTCCCACGGTCTCTTCAAAGCTGACGTTAGCTTAAGTTAGCTGCTGGCTAACAACAGGAAATCTTCTCTGGGGTTTGAAGTTTAGAATCCAAATCTATCCACGGAAGAAAAAAAATGTTTCATCAGATATCTCTCACACACACACACACACACAGACACACACTTATCTGTATATTTATTATAGGCAGGAATGCGTCCCAGGACCAAAAAATAAAAGAAACACACAGAGAGGAAAGACGGGGAAGGTGGAGAACCAACAGAAACACAGCAGCCAGCATGGAGCTCCCAGCTCACCAACAAGATATCTATCTGTTTCTCTGATCTAAATACCAATAAACCAAAGAAGAAATCCCTCTTTCATGTTGCTTTAAATCTGTTTTCACAGTGCACACAGGTCAGGAAGAAGCCTTCTGTGAATCAATGATCACATGTTGTCTTTTGGTCTGTTTTTGTGTGTTTTTAATTACCACATTCTGGCTTTCTTTTTCAAACATTGTATTAGTCACACTCCAAAATGCCAAACACCTGTCTACTAACTGGATAACCTGTCTATTACTGGAAATTCATCCTACAAATATTTCAAAAATAAATACATAGTGTAACCATATGCAAGTGCTATTGTAAGTGACTCATAATAGCAGCCTGTAATATGATTCAATCAACACTAAAAGGCACGTGCATACATTTCCTATCACAACAACAACAACTCCTTTAGGATTCCACAGGTGAGGGACGGCTGAGTGATGGATGCTGCCCTCTGCTGCTCAGTATGGACAGGTGCATGGGGGTTCCTACCTTCACAACAATAAAGCTCACTTATTAATCAGTATAACACTTATTCATCAGTATAACACTTATTCATCAGTATAACATGTTGCTTAAATATTTCCCCTATTGTTTAAACAGAGTTTTTATTTGTAATCCATAGCTCCAAAACCCAAATTATCACACTGACATGTGTGACCGTGTTGGTTCTTTTTTTCCGACCCTTTTGTGTCTTTCACTAGATGTTTTTGTCACTTTTTCATTTGCGGACGTTTTATGAGCCTTAGGGTTAGACTTTTCTGTGGTCTTTTATTAAATTAGGGTGTTTTTGTCAATTGTACAGCATTTGTAAAAAATTTTAAAAAAAGTGACTAAAGTGTGAACAAATGTAAAAAAAAAGACAAAAAAGTTAAGAAATAGACAAATGTAAAAACAAAACTTAAAAAATTCTTTTTTGGACAATTTGTTTGAAAGAAGCCCAAATTTCTGATGTAGAAACTTTTTGAAAATGGTTCACATTTGATCCGAAGACAACAGGAGGGTAAAATTGTACCTGTTGTTGGGACTGCAACAATAAAAAAAATGTATGTTATAATGCTAAAATGATGCTATCATATCTGTGTTATGTTCTCTGTATCTAAAATTTATTTTTGTGATTCAATACCATTTATATCCAGTGTTGCCTGTTTGTGCAGACGCCTGTTCTGTTAACCTGTTATTTAGATTTATTAGATTTAGATTTATTAGATTTAACCTGTTATTTTGCCCAGCAGATGGCGGTGTTGTCTAAATATTCTCCTATTCCGACAATATACAGTTTATGGATGAAACATCAACAGCAAGCCTTATTAAGTCTTCTTATGGAACATGGTTTTAATGTATTAATGTAGTTAATGCTTTCCAACATATTTACTTTTAAAACACAGAAGCAGCTGTTGACTCAATTTACTGCTACTACTGAAGGCCTTAGTGGTCCCCCAATACTGTATCTGAAGTCTCTTTATATAGACCTTAGTGGTCCCTAATACTGTATCTGAAGTCTCTTTATATAGACCTTAGTGGTCCCCCAATACTGTATCTGAAGTCTCTTTATATAGACCTTAGTGGCCCCCTAATACTGTATCTGAAGTCTCTTTTATGTAGACCTTAGTGGTCCCTAATACTGTATCTGAAATCTCTTTCATATAGACCTTAGTGGTCCCCTAATACTGTATCTGAAGTCTCTTTATATAGACCTTAGTGGTCCCCTAATACTGTATCTGAAGTCTCTTTTATATAGACCTTAGTGGTCCCCTAATACTGTATCTGAAGTCTCTTCTATATAGACCTTAGTGGTCCCTACTACTGTATCTGAAGTCTCTTTCTCAAAATTCAGTCTTGGTCCAGAATTCCAGCCACTAGAGCCAGTCCCACAATGAGCTTTCCTTAGTAAGTGCCATTTCTGAGTCTGCCATTAGCTGTAGCTGTAGCTGAGGGGGGGGGGCCAAGGTGGAGGCTGGGGGTGTGGCCTTGACCGACTGCCACTTTGCTCATTTGAAAGCCATTATTTCTCTCTCTAATGGGGGGGCCAAGTTCTCTTGGCAGGCAAAGCAGAGAAAGGGAAGGTAACCTTGCCCCTTATGACCTCATAAGGAGCACGATTCCAGATCGGCTCCTCTGATCATTTTCCCAAGGGCAGAGCAGGAGACCCAGGGCTCGGTTCACACCTATCACCGTTGCTAGCCACTGGGGGGCCATAGGCAGGCTGGGGGGACTCATATTAATGTTAATAAACCTCCTAAAAGGAAATGTTCATACCATAGGACCTTTAAACGTGGCGGGCTTTTTCAGGACACACCCGTCTGTCGCCAACGATGATGACTCAGTGATTAGTGAAGATTCTCTACGACCAATCAACAGTCTGCATGGGAGGGTATTCTGTAAGATGAGATTTATTTCTTGAATATTTAGTGAACAGATGACCTTTTTAAGGGTTGCTGAAATAAATCACATATTTCAATGAATCCTATCTTCTTTTCCTAGAGTTAACAAGGGACTATCTAACATGTTGAACCCTGCTGTGATTCTGTAACAGTTAGGTTTGGCGGAGGGATGTGATGAGGAGGTGATGAAGCATGTTTTGGTATGAGTCCTGAGTTTTTGTATGCTTGGAGAGTGTCAATAAAAAGTGGACCAAGTTACACAGTCAGAGCTGTCTCCGTGTCTTACCCTGTCCACCCCCCATGGAAATGGGATGGTTGAGAGATTTAACAGGACTCTAAAGGCACAGTTGGCTAAGCTCATTCATGATAATGGTGGTGAATGGGACCAGTATTTGCTAGCAGTGGTTCTCACCTTTGACTCTACTTTCACTTTCTAGTACTGGATACTCACCTTCTTTTCTGGTTCATGGTAGAGAGCTTGTGTTCCTGATTTGATCACTGTCATCGTGAGGAGCAGAGACTAAAGCGTGAATACTACTTCAATAAACATGTAAAGTTCAAACCCTATTCATGTGGAGATCTGGTATGGATGGGCGGTCCCACTACTCAGAGAGAGAAACTTGAGCCTAACTGGACTGGACCTTTCAAAGTCATCTCATCAGTTGTCGAAACAGTCTTGGATTTGAGACATTCTCAGGATGGACCAAGAGTGGCTCACTATGATCGATTGAAGACTTATCGGTCTAGTTTGGAAACGTCTTCGCTGCCAGTGAAACGACTTGTTCCTCAGCAGCGTATGAACATTCTCCCCAGGTACACATCGTCGTTGGGTTCGCTCCCCATGTACTCGGTACCACTTGACCCTGGACAGGCTCCTGCTCCTGCCTGCCCCTGTGTTCCTCTGCTGCGGAGACCGTCAGGACGGGTCTCACATGTCCAGCCACAACAAAACCAACAGCCTGCCGCCACATTGCCTGTAGGGACATGTTCTGGTGGCCCTCCCACCACTGGTTCGGGTACTGGTTGTGAGCAGACCACAGCGGCTCGGGCTGTGACCAAGCCCCTCCCACTTATATAACTAATAAGGGACTGTCGATGGAAATGTACATTTGCCATTTATGTGTTGATTCTGTTTTCCATATGGATAGTGTTAAAAAACAACTTATATAAATAAGACCATCATATTGGAAGGTACTGAGTTGACTCAAGACACAGTGAAGGGGTTTTAAAGTTATATCATAAAGCCTTTCACTGGTTGGATGTTGACATTGTGGAGTATAATAGGTACAGAATAAAATGAATGTTTTTCATTCCACGCCGGTGCCTGTTATTGCAATTTTCCTCGCATTTGTAGAGTACATATTTTCTGATTGTTTCAGTTGTTGGAAGATTGTAAGATGATAATTAATTTGTGAATATTTAGTTAACAGGTGACCTTTTAGGGTTACTGAAATAAGTTTCACATTTCCATTAACTGTAGCTTCATATTGTAATCTGTTCCTTGAGTTAACAAGGGTGCTATCTCAGCCCGGTCTCATGGCACTTTGTGTAGTTGTCACGTTATTAAATCTATTGATATGTGTACAGGTCAAATTAATGTCGTTATTTTTGTTTGTTGATTACGAATTTTAAAGTAATGTATTTCAATGGGAAGCATGCTTCGTGAACACAGAACAATCACAGTAGCGAGTCCTGAAAAGATGAATATCCGTGTTGGTCGGGTTGATGGTCAAACAACACAGGACTGTCCCCCCGGAGACCAGGGATCATGTCCCACGTGTTTTAGTCCCTTTCTGCCTTGTTCTCTTCCTAACCACAAGCGTCCGGCGTGTGGCGTTTCATGACCCTGTTGTTGCGTGCCACAGAGACCGGGGATTGTGTCCCTGCGCCCGGGGATGGCGTCCTGCGTGTGGCGGTTCTTGGTGCCGACCCTGGCTTGGCCGTGTCATCCTCCCCAGCTCCACCCTCAAAAATTGTCACGTCCGGTTGCAAAAAAACAAGATGGTGTGTCGCCAAACTCGAGGCTTCAAGACAGCAGTCCTTAAACCAATGGGTGACGCCACAGCTGTCCGTTATTTTAAAATCTTTAAAATCTTTGGTGCAGTTATCTTAAATAATTAACGCTGTGGCAGTATACTGTACAGGGAGGTCATGTCATGGGTGTTTTTTCTGTCCCTTCAATTTTTTCATTGGCACATTTCTATCTGTACTATAGTTTACCGTGCAGTAATGACCTACTGTATTTTTGCATGTTACACACACACACACACACACACACACAGTGTAGTTTGTCTGTAAACTCCAGTGGTGGTGTGTGAATTAATCGCCTCCTCCGCTCCTTCCTAAGAGGCTCATTAACCTGCTGATCACGACAGCTCCTCTCTGTTCCAGGCACAAATATCCAAATCTGGGTCAAGAAAACAGCTGGATGATTAGATGTCCTACAGACTGTTCATTATTTAGTTATGTATTCTTTACATAGTCCTTGACATCAGACAGACGAGTGTTTGTTTTCCTGTTCTGTTCTGCGTCACTCTTTGAGTTTATTTTTGCAGTTTACCTGAACTCAACCAAAGTTGAAGTGTAACATGACATACAGTGTGGGTGAAGGTCAGTGTTGTCTGGTTTGTGTGTGTGTGTGTGAGAGAGACACATTCTCATGAAAGGATTTAGCTGTCTTTACAGTTAAATCTAGCTGAGAAAAGATGCGTGTGAGCCGGGTACAGAGTCCCGTGAGGTGCTGGTGGTACCGACCTCCCTACGCGTAATTTTGCCCTTTCACACTACTCTCTACAATGTAAAAAAACACGCTATCACAAGGTAATGTAAGTCAATGGAGGCCAAACGCCGTTATTAAACATGTTAAAATGCGAGTAAAATTCGGGTCCAGATTTATGTTGATTGATTTTGTTCTTCTAACGTTACTCTGGTATAACGTTAGTGCTGCATATTATGACCAGAACGGTCTCAACGGTTTGGTTTGAAAGGACAAACGATAAAAAACGTGGTTTTCTCGTTATTTGGTTTCATGGTTCAAACCAAAAAACAAACTTTGAAAACGTACCCGGACCCAGAACCATTAGACAAAGCCACTCTGGTAAATTAAAAGGAAAATGTTGCCACTAAATTAAATATATTGCATTTTTAAAAGTGTGAATTACATAATGTTCTGACCCAACGTCCCATATGTAAAGTTACATAAGCAACAAACTTACTGTAACCCAAATCATAACCTTTACAGAAACCCAAACCAGCACCTGTGTTACCCTCTGTAACATTAAACTGCACGTTGAAGGTGGACGCCGAGGAGTTAACGGTCACGCCAAGCGGTCCTTGTTGGGAGTGAGACATGGCCGATGTCCATTTTCTGCTCCCAAGTGGCCAAAATCAGTCAATGCAGCGTTAACCTTTGTGTTGTCTTCCCATCAACCATTAAAAATACGTTTTGGTCATATTTTTTCCAACATTTTATGTTTTTTCTGACATTTTTGTCACTTTTTCAATGTTGTGGGTGCTTTTTACGGTGTTTTCCAAAAGTGTTTTGATATTTTTAATGTTGACATTTTCAGCGCTTCTTTTGATGGCCCATTTTTTGTGACAATAAATAAATAAAAACAACTGAAAACGACAAGGGGTTAAAAGTTTAATTTCTATAAGTTGGCACTCGTCCATGCTACCTTCACACATATTTTCGTGGCATCCATGGACGCGGGAACTAGGGGTGCGAAGGCTGCTGGAGCACCCCCTAGCAAAAGAACAAATAACTACAACCATAATTAAAACCAAAACAAATTATAATTATTAATGATTATTAATATAAACCCTTATCCCTTTTAAGAGAAATTAAATGTAAGACATTTTACAATTTGGTAACTAAGAGGTAAACTCATAATTGGATTAGAACGAATCTGCCGATTTTGCCCAGAGCGAGGCGCGCTGCCTCCGACGCTGATGAGTGGAGAGAGTTGTGGGAACTTTCCCGGCGGGTCAACAGGACAGACGTTAGCTAGCTACGGCACAAAAGCGCATTTTGGATGTCTTTATAAATCAACCACAGGCTAAAAAGCCTAAAAGATCAGAGGCAGAAAACTCAGCAACTGTAACCGAAAGAAGTAGCAGCACCTCTCCACCTCTACACTCCCAGAGCGACCTGCTAGCACCAGACCACCAGGCAGCTAACGTTGTTAGCCTAGCTAGCAGCACCTCTCCACCTCCACCCTCCCAGAGCGACCTGCTAGCACCAGACCACCAGGCAGCTAACGTTGTTAGCCTAGCTAGCAGCACCTCTCCACTTCCACACTCCCAGAGCGACCTGCTAGCACCAGACCACCAGGCAGCTAATGTTGTTAGCCTAGCTAGCAACACCTTGGCAACCACGGAGGGAACCTGAACAACGTCAACTCAGTGCTGCAGCTTCGTGGTCATACTTCTCCTGGTATAGACGTTTTGGAAATGAGGCTTTTTTGTGTTATAACTGAAGCACAAGGTAAGAATGCTGGTTTATTATTATGCTGCTGCCGTGCAGTAAATTGGCATCAAATGTTTAGTAAAAGTTCTACTGAAAGTTTATACGAATTATTGGAGATAATTGTGTTTTTTACACGCGTGTAAAGGCGTCTTATTGAGGTTGCACCCATATTTAAATATCCTACCGTATTGTTATAAAATAATTAGGCCCTGTTAAGAACTGTTAATATACGCCCCAGTATCTGTATGCATTAAATTTGCTATTGCCGTTCTACAAAAACTTATGGCTGCCTTTCTCTATTTCAATGTTGGTGTCAGGACATGGCTTGCTTCAATTTCATGGGATGGAATATAACTCAGTGGTGTGTTTAGTGGCTCTGTTTTTAACTTAGTAGGCCTATTCTGTTCATTGTCTCCGCCGTGTGCCTATATCCTGCGTTACCTGTCTCTAGTTGGTTCTGTCTTGTATTATAGACTTTATTCTATTTTTTTATGCTTGTGGAGCATGTACATGTGTTCCAGTTTTATTATCGAAGCCTTAGTGCTGTTTTGACACCACAAAGTGCCCTTGTTTTAATAAAGAGATATTTAGTCTTCACCTAGACGGTATGGGTAAGATAGAAATGTATGTGGTTGAATAGTGATAACGGTCTATTATATTATTTTCTGGTGTTCCCGGGTCAGTAGTCTATAGCAGGCCAATTATTGTCTTTGATAGGCTATTTATAATGAATTGAATCTCTATACAGTTCAATAAATTGTGATGGATGCAGTTAGGTGTGTGGTGGTTGACTGGGGCTGAAAACTTCAAAATATGTTCCCCCCACCTAATCTACCGAGCTTTGTCAGGAAGGCATGCCTTAGGAAAACCACTGCACTGAAACGTAGCTATGCTACACATTTACTGTTAGTGTTGACAGCTAATTGCTTATCTTGTTGTAATATTCCTCTCTTTTATTCAGAATGGCAGATATTTCATTTTTGGCAAGAAACTCTCCAACTGAACATAAATAAACACACAGAGGCACATTTACACAAGACTAAACTATCTGTGGCTATGGCTTCCTTTGTGCCAAAACACAGACCCAAACAAGTCTTGAAAAAGCAGCTGACATGAGAAAGTGTTGACCCCCCAGAGCGGCAGCAGAATGGACATCTCTATCTTCAAACCAACAGAGAGAAAGAAAAAAACATGTTTCTGCAGAATGTTTTTGTGACTGATAAACAGTCATGCCAAATGGGTTATTGAATTGTTTGGTAGCCCACGAGGACAAAAAGACACAAATGAACAGACAGACCCTAAGGAAAAGTAAGAGACATGGGCAACACAAAGACAGAGTGGAGGGGGGGCAGAACATGACAAGATGTTACAGGTGCCATGAAATGTGTTTCTGCACTGATAACGACACAAGGGACTTGATTTGAAAGTTTACAAAGTAGACGTGACCAAAACTGTGACATGGATGTTCTGTTTTCCAAATGCTCGGTAGCTCATGGTTCCTCAGTTCAAGATGCTCCGGTTACATTCTTTTACCCTGTAGAGTTTGAAAAAGGAGATTTTGTGACACAGATGCAATGTTTTTTACACACAGTTGTGATAGTATTAACACATGATTCATGTCAGTAGACCTTTAGATATGCAATGTCCAGAGGAAGAAGTACTAATACCACACTGTACAAATACTCTGTTACAAGTAAAAAAGTATCATCAGGAAAATGTACCTAAAGTATTACAAGTAAAAGTACTCGATGTGAGGCAACCTCTCGCTTTCTCAGAAGAACAGGCGCCCAAAAGAGGTGTGTGGACTTATTTTAACCGCAATGTCGGCCGAAACGACCGGGGGCTCGCGGTGGTTTGTGCCCGGCTCAGAGTCACCTATTTTCGGGTTACTGACTCACCAACTACCGCTGATACGGAGGTCTGAAGCCCGGGTCACAAAGCTCTGGAGCAACTTCCGCTTGGCCTCATGGAGCTCGTAGCCAGCCGGCATCACATGACCTCCCGGTGTCACGCGACCCCGCGGTAGTCTGCTTTTTTCGTAGGGTATCATACGCTTTGGTGTGCATACATTTTCGTACCAAAGTATGCAACCCCCTTCATTACAGTGATTAATCAGCTAATCATCTCAGCTGGAGTTGTGGGCAGTTATATTGTTTTGTAGTTTAATTTATAATAACATTTTTCACTTTATAAATACACTTGTTTGTCAGCAAAAATCTGGATTTGTAAAGTAGTGACTAAAGTTGTCAAATGAATGTAGTGTGTGAAATGAAGTGGTGTTGAAGTGGTTCTCAACCTTATTGGGCCGCAGCCCCCCCCCCCCCACCTTCAGTGATCTGGGTCCCTTAGGCCCTACTATTGATTTGATGATATGTTGTTACTATTGATATTAAAAAATTAGACAATTGAAGAAAAATGTTCAAAGGCTATGTTCATAGACTTATTGAAGATAATTGATGTTAATATTAAATAAAGACTTTAAAGTTAATAAAGAGACTAATTTATAACGCTGCAGTGCGGAGTTCATTCAAATGACACCTGGCATCCCATTCCCGGGAACGGCGGACAAAAAAATGTAGAATACATCACATGCACACTCAAATTAGCTATGGATTGTGGGTTGTTTGGAATGGACTATACAAGGAAATTAACGGCGGAGATTTTGAACACTCCTACAACATGGCGAACACGCTAGTGAACTGTTCCGTCGTAGGGAATTGTCTCAACACAACTTTGGTCTCTATCTACCTTCCCCCTCCCCCGATGTGCTGCACCGGTGTCCGATTGTCTCCCCTGTGTCTGTGTAGCTATCTATGCCTGTCCTTTTCTTCAGTCCTGTGCCAGTCCGTCTTGTACCTTATCTTTCAATGTTCCAGCCGGTTTTCCCTGCAGTGCTGCCAGTGAGTTTTTCTGGTTGGATCCCTATTTTAAGTTTTTGGTACTTCCACCTGTGTTTTTTATTCAGTTTGTGAATAACCTGCATGAACTTTGAGAACAAGTCATGCATTTGTGAGTCCATTACCCTGTGTGAGCCTTCTTTCAGCTCATGCCTAGACATGTTAAAACATTTATTACTATTATGTTCTATCCAACTCACACATTGGTGAAGGGGGGATGTCTTATCTTTTGACAGAAATGCAGCAAAGTTTGTCAGACTCTCCTGGAACTTGTCATATTCTGGCTGTACCTTGACGTCTTCTCTGGTCAGCTCATAGTGGGTCTTCTTCTGTTGCCTTGCAGCAGTTGCATTGCACAAGGAGAAACATACTGTTTTATTAATCATTTTTTTAAATATTGAAAACACACACTACACAGTGAGGTGTTGAGGTGAGGATTAAAGTAACCGATTAAAGACTCCTGAATTCAGGCCTGCATACCAAATATGCTGCATACAGTGCTTCGACTAATTGGCTTTTTTCCCTCCACACCATACATTTTTATATCTTGCAAATAGCGTACAGGGGCTTTAATAAGTCTATGAACATAGCAATTGAAAATGTTTCATTCAATGATATGATTATTGAATGACAATAGTAACAACAATAAAAGGCCTAATAACAACAAAAATCACCATGACAATAACAGGGCCTAAGGGACCCGGATCATTGATGGGGGGGAGCTAGCCAAAAAAAGGTTGAGACCCACTAGTTTACATGATGCTGGGCGTGGCCACCTCCAAGTCACGCAGCTATGTGTTTTCAGTCGGACATCGTGGGATTTCCCAAACTGAATAACTAGCACACATATAAACACCAAACTGCATTTGGCTCCATCTTGTTGCAACTAAGACATCCGCGGAAGAAAGTCATTTTTCCATTAACCGATATAGCTCCTGTTCGTCTATTTTCAAGATAGCAAAATGGCTGGTGTGGAGGAAAAAGGCTAATTAGTCGAAACACTGTATGCAGCCTATTTGGGATGCAGGCCAGAAAACTTTACTCCTCACCTCAACACCTCACTGTGCAGGGTGTGTTTTAATATTAACTAAATGATTAATAAAACAGTATGTTTCTCCCTGTGCAATGCAACAGCTGCACGGCAACAGAAGAAGACCCTCTATGACCTGATTGGAGAAGAAGTCAAGGTACAGGTAAGTTAACAGTTAAGTTGACTGACGGACTAAATAGGAAGGGAATAGAAATAGTCTCTGTTGTTTATTTAATGTAATTTTGAAAGCAAATTGCCCCACAGTATGAATAAAGTTTGATAACTGTTGTTCTATAATTTCAAAATTACTTCAGTGAAGTAGCGAGGACCGAGGAGCACAATGATGTTAAATCAAACCCTCGAGTGTAATATTCCTTAAATCTATTGGCGTTCAGTAGGAACATCAGTAAAATGTCGTACATGAGTACTGCTTCCATGCTCTGGGCCTGTGAGCTACAAAAACATCAATCACAGTCCTCATTACAAATAAGTAAGAAAATAAATGGAACAATCATCCTGATTTGTCATTTGCTTTTGAATGGCTTGAGACTGAGGCTTTTAGCCTTCCCATCTAATGCATTGTTCTGACAGTTGCTTGTGTTTAGCACAATTCTTTATTGTGAGGCTGCTGATAATGCTGAAAAGGTGTGAGATGGAGCTTTTGTTCCAGAAAAGTATGAGGGTTGCAAAGTGACTTTTGAAAGCCAGACATCTCAGCACCTGGTGAAGTAATCGCCGAGAAATTCGTATCAATCAAGAACCTCATCAACCCCATGCAGATGTCGTATGGTAATTTTGTGTCCCGTGCCAATTAAAATTATAATGGATGTACATTTAACAATGGAGCCATTACAAAGCTAAAGAGAGGAAATGGAGTTAAAATGAGAAAAGGCAGAGTGACAGAACATAACAAAAAAAGAAGTGAGCGGTGGAGTAAAGCCAGGGAAAGTTGGCCAGTCGGTGACGTGTGTAGTAAACTCGGTCGAGCGACTTCTCAACCTCCCCAGGCCAGTTTACAAGCTGTGGGACTCCCATCTTTGTGTGCTCTGTTAGACAAAACCAGGGCGAGTGGCCGTGCGCAGCTGGTGTCAGCTCCATGTTTTACCCAGCCGCAGTGTGGAAAGGAATTAAAAGTTGAGTTAATTAACTACTTGAGTAAGTACAGCAGGCAGGATGAAGCCAAATCAATTAGCTATTGGCAGGAGAGACGGAGCTGGGGGGTACTAGAGAGGGGCCTCTACCAGCCGGAGCCAAATCACAAAAAAACACACACACACACACACACGCCCCACAAAAACACAGCATGCACGCATGCGTACACAGAAGACATAGATAATTACAGAAATATATTCACTTAGATTCCCATAGACACTATTAATGCTTGTGAATATACACAATAATAGTCATAATAAACACACACACACACACACACACAAACGCAGAAAGGCACACACATGCATCTGAAAATGCAGTGATAAAGTGATGCATATGGTTAAATAAACATTAAAATTCATTATTTCTGTGTCTGTTGTTTTCCAGATGGTTGGACCTGGCAAAGAGAAAAAGACAGATGTCGCGAAGGAGAATGAAAAAGCAGTTTTCTACTTAGAAGTGTAGGAAAGGAAGAGAAAGAAAGAAAACCAAACTGTGAGTAGTGTTTTCCCCATATGAAAACCTGTCTGTGATACTTCGCATATACTTTGTTTGGATTTCTGAGGACGGTATACATACACACACACCCACACACACATACACACACACAAACACACATATCCCAGATATAATTATTTTCAAATTATTTTCACCATTAACATCAAAATTCCTCACTCATCTTGGTCTGTGTGATCAGGTCTATCTTCCTGATTACACAATGAAAGAAACCCTGTGCAGTACCCGAGGCAGGGCCAGTTCTAGCCAGTTATTTTAGGGTGGGCTGGGCTGCCCAATGGGTGCCAGCTTCCAGGGAATGAGGGCTTTTTCACACCTGAAAAATCCAAGCGTACCAAATTGCGTCATTACAAATCAGGCAAGATCGTCCAGCCCTTTTATTGGTCGGATATGTCTGGGGGCGGGAGGAAGGAAATACAGGAAGAAGGTCCTGTGTTCTGGTCATACATCAGCCCACACTGCTAAGCTACCTGACTACAGGAGATATTAGCCCAGACTGCTAAGCTACCTGACTACAGGAGACATTAGCTCAGACTGGCGGATGTATAGTTAGTGCGGTTCGAGTATGGATCAGTTCTCTTCACAAACTAACCGCTCCAGAGTTTGATTGAGAGTGTACCGAGACCACCTCTTCGAGCAGGTCTTGGTCCGCTCGTTTGGTCCTCTTTTGGTTCACAACAGTTTGATTTCCGCGTTGTCACCTACCCAAACGATCCGCACCAGCGGGGCAAACCAACTCTAGTAATTTTCAACCGAACTAAAGGCTGTCCGTGTGAAGACACTTCAAGTTAAATATTTGAGCAATATATGGCAATTTAATTTCCTACAATCTGGTGAATTTTCAGGCATCTATTTCAAACTTTTTCTGCATCAATTGATGCTGGAAATGTCTTTATCCATACAAAGGAAAACACAGGGGACAATTGAAAATCTAAAAACATGATGGAATATAATTAAGTAAGGCTCTCAGGCATTCTGTATTTTTCAAATATTTGCCCCACACTCTTTTCCCTGAATTACAATTCATTACAGACCCCCACACACACATGTCTGTAACCCCCCCATTCAAACACACCATGGCTAACTGCAGGTGTGATCTAGTTGAAACATCAGATGAGATGTGTGCTAATCGACTAAGCGTTTATCTACTGAAGAGGAGGCTCCAGTCCCACATCAGGGCACTAACACACACAAAACCAATCACTCTCTACCTCCTTCTGCGCATAACGCCATGTGTGGAAATGGTATTCCTTTGTGGGGTCCTTTCACACTCATTAATTTGGAACTTCTTTGGCTTTTGAAAGTGACAATTGCCTACATGAAACGGCAGGTCATTGAGGGGATCCATTGTACTGGTAACTGAGATAAAAATGCTAATTTAAAACATTTAATTATGAGTCATATTCTCCAGCTGTCACTCTCTCCTTCTCTTCTATCCTGCTAACTTCCTACTCTGCCCCCACCATTCCCTCAACTCCCTTTTAGTCCTCATGTCAAAGGGAAAAGTTGAACCTATAGAGTAATGAATGGTATTTTAATGTTAGATTTACCTGGTTCAGCACATGCAATTTCTAAAATATAGTTATCTGAAACAATCCAATCTCATTGATGCAACAAAAACAATTCTGCAGAATGAACATATTTGCAGGAGATATGGTCTTTGAAATGTTGCCTGCAGGAACAAATGTAGCAACATCTCGGGGGTGCACCCTACTCCAAATGTGTTCACTTTGTGAACCTGGATTCTGTGTGAGACAGTTCATTAATCCGATGTGTGATGTTCATGAACAGGGTTTGGCATCGTTTTGATTTGAACAATTCTGATTCCAATCTGGATTCTGATTACTTGAGGGCTGGAGTTGAAACAGGTGACATGCTTATTTCACGGTAGAACATTTTATTTTGAATCAATGGCCATTGGCAGTTTTACCAGGCACAGCTTACTGTGCTCCATGGCTGCAAAACAACAAGCTACTTGACTCTACGGAAATCAATACATGTTAAATCAATACATGTTAAATGCATGTTATACTATGTTATGTATGAGGGCCCTGACAGTATAGGTAAGGACTACTAGCCAGTCAGAAGCAGAGTATGAGGGCCCTGACAGTATAGGTAAGGACTACTAGCCAGTCAGAAGCAGAGTATGAGGGCCCTGACAGTACCTAGGTAAGGACTACTAGCCAGTCAGAAGGAGAGTATGAGGGCCCTGACAGTACCTAGGTAAGGACTACTAGCCAGTCAGAAGGAGAGTATGAGGGTGTGCTATGCTAGTTTGGAGAAGTTTGTGTATTCTGGTGGAGATGGGGAACTTTGGGTTTTTTCACATTGTAAACCTATAACATGCACGAAAAATGATATTTAACACAATAAAGGAAAGGGAAAGAGACAAAAATCATAATATGAGCAGTTTTGAGCACTTTAAATTTGCAAGAGATGATCAGCTTTAAATCCAAATTTTCCAAACGATTACAATAAAGAAATGATTCCATGTGATTCTGAATTTTTGAAATGGTTCCAAGTTGGATCCGGTTCTCGATGCCCAATCCTAGTCACAAAGCTACACTTGGTTAGGTCACGATGCTGTGCCAGAAGATTAAACTAATTACTTTAAGGACCCATGCTGTTTGTAATTGCACACTGCACATTCCTTAAAAAGAGACTGGAGATGGAGTGCATGTATTATTCGTGCAGCTGTGTGATGACTGCAGCTATTTAATCAACTGAATCAGAAGGACCTGCAGACATCATTGATGAGAACCACCCCTCGATCCAAGCCCGTGCAGGCTCTGCCCTAATTTTTGTGTTTTTATGTGCAATTAAATCTGTAGTTATGTTTTTATTAAATTGGTACACAATTATTAGGCATATCAGTACAATCTTTGCAAGTTTCCTTCAAATATGTGTATATATTTACAGTAAAAAGACAAGATAACATGAGTCATCAGGCACTGGTACTTCTGATATATCATGGCAGTTCCCTGCGGCTTCCCACCTAAAATTATATTCATATACCTATTTATTTGGGGCTCTTTGGTTTAATGGAAGCATGTCACACTCAGTGGCAGCATGAAATTAATGTTTTATCTTCAGTGGAATAAGCAGACACCGTGAGATCAAGGTAGTGGTAAAAAAAACGTTGTTGTTATATTTTGGCTCTTTGTCTTCCTAATTACACAAAACCATTTAAAAAATGAACATTGTCGTGGCCGGGTCAGCTCAGTTGGTAGATCAGGCGCACGTATGTAGATTTATCACTCGACACAGAAGGTCCGGGATTTGAGTCCGACCTGTGATGGTTTCCTCCAAGTCTTCCCCCCTCTCTCAGCTTTCCTGTCCATCAATGGTGGAAATGCCCCCCAAAATTTAACATTTGCATGAGTAAAATGTGTGTGCCAAATTTCTTCAACCTGATTTGCATAAAAACAAACAAATTTCATTAGGAGCCGTGCAATCATCTGAAGACAAGTATATAAAAAACATACAGACTTCTGCCTGATTGAAATCATGTTACTGCCGTACCGTAAGTTGGTTCCTATGCCATGATGGTTCCGTCAAGTCGTACCTGAGGTCACTGGCCTTTTTATCAGGATCGATCACCCAATAGGGGGGCAGATTTCATAAGATGACATCATTGATGATTTTGCATCAAGGAAGGCCTGAAAGGCCAGCTTTTAGTTATAGTTTGTGTTTTCTGTTCTTAGTGCAATAATCTGATTCTCTTTAGTGTGTTTACATTTGTGTGATGAAGGATTTGGACATACACACTACTGGTCAAAGGTTTGGGGTCAATGACAAATTTCCATACCACTCGCGATACCGGCCGCCACCAGCTGGCTGTCACGTAGTTAACATCGGAGCAAATGTATAATATTTAACACTTTTGCATGCTCTAGCTATATAGCTGTGTCACAATCTCATTAGAGGCTTAGCCCCCCTAAAGGTCTGATCCTAGACTCACCCCTGCATTTGGCAGAGCAATCTCAGAAGTGGACCGTTGTGGATAAGGATGTCTGCTGGGACGTCACTGTGTGGCAGAGATGGCAAAAGTACTCACTTCCTGTACTCAAGTAGAAGTACAGATACTTGTGTTAAAAAATACTCTGGTAAAAGTAGAAGTACTGATAACATAAGTTATGTGACTTCTTAAAGACGCACACACACAATCTCAACTGATTTTCCTTTTATCCCTGTGTGTGTATGCAGTGTGAGACGTGTGTTCGCGTTATTCTCCAACATGACGACCTCTTGTACAAAACTAAATCAACGAGAACATTTTATTTAAATTTAAGGAGTAGAAAGTACCGATATTCTAGTTGAAATGTAAGGAGTAAAAGAAAAAGTTGACTACAGTAACGAAGTATTTGTGCTTTGTTACTTCCCATCTCTGCTGTGTGGGGTGTGTTCGAATCCAACTTCCTTTACAGACTGAACCCAAAGACAAGCGTTGCACCTTATTAATATTTATCCGTTAATTGCTTCATAAACCCCACAAAGAGACAGAAGCAGACACAGACAGGCCTGTAGCTTTGTGTCTTTCATCATTGTCCGCTCCTGTCGGCTGCATCAGCATGAATGCTCTCCGCTGCTCCACTTAGTCTCAGTTTGGTATACTCTGTCATGAATGGTCACCACTCCTGTGGTCAGTGGCAATAATTTCAGTTTGTATGACCGCTGGGCCTTTATGGAACGCAGCGAGGTGTCCTCGCGTTGCTTTGGAAACATGCACAAAAAGTTCGGATTTTGAGAGATTTTCTTTTTGTAAACTGGCACATTGTGCTAATTTTCATCCAGCCCCATGGGACTCTCCCGTGTGGTTGCCTTTATAATACGGATCAGAATACAACATGGGAAGTTTCCATTGGTTTGTCTGTAAAAATGGCATATGAAGAAGCACTCAGTCTGTCTGTCATCAGGATGTTCCCTCTCCGTCCCTCCCTTTCTTCCTGCTTCTCTTTCTGTAGGATATTTTTTTGGCAAAGCAGGGGAATTACAGAGGAAGAAAATCCATCTTTTTAATAAGAAGCCCCTCTGCAATTTATAAGGGGAAAAAAATAATTGAAAACTAAAATAGAAAGTTGGCATTTTCAAAGTAAAATCTTAATGAGGGAGTTGAAAACTGGGCTTCCCTGTCCTTCTCTGTTAATGAAGATCTGTTGCATTACAAGAAGAAGTAGAAAAAAAGGATAATGGTTAGGTGGGAGAGTTCACCCCTCTGATGTGCGCCGGGGAAGGAAAAAATTATTAAATAGAAAAGTTTAAAGAGATTTTAAGCTGAACAAGCAATTTGACATCCGCTACCTTGTAAATTACCTGGCATGCTTGGCAGGCCGCTCAGTTAATGAGAAGATGAGGGGGGGTGTCTGTCTGTCTGTCTGTCTGTCTGTCTGTCTGTCTGTCTGTCCATAGTGTTTGTCTCTCTCTAGCTGTATGCCAATTCCATTATACAGTACATACTAGTTCCAAGAAGGTGGTGTGGTGTGTTCACTGTCCCTTATTTGCTCAGCCACGTGTTTGCTCAGTTGTGTGCAATGATGCATCATTAATTTTGTATAACACACAAACAAGGCAGATTGATTTAAGGACACAGATGATCACACTTTCTCTTGTGTGTGTGTGTGTGTGTGTTTCCATCTCTGACTGTGCGCCTCAGCTTTTTTGTAGTGCATGTGAGTGTGTCACACAGTTAAATCTGTCGGTCCATGCAAGTTAACGTAAATGTCGGTGCTAAGACATTGTCAGTATCGGCCCCCTGGGTTAAATGTGTGTCTTTGTGTGTGTGTGTGTGTGTGTGT
>NC_048410.1:29974068-30000428 GCF_013103735.1 Etheostoma cragini | reverse complement strand
GTGAGATGCTCCATTGACCTTCTATAACATAAACACACTCCCCCTCTCTCCCTGTCTCTCTACCAACGTTCCACTAAGCAAGGCACATCCTCCCTGCCCTGCTCCCTCCAGTGGAGCTCCTCAGGGCAGCGCTCATGTCCTAATGTGATGTTCTGGGGAGTTTAGGATTTGACCCAAAAGCCTCTGGTTTAGAGCTGGCTAATATACAATATTAATATCAAAAATGTAAGTTATTGTATTACAATTCATTGCAATTAGTAGAGTATGCAATTAATAAAACAAATACAGTTATTGAAAGCCTTTCATCAAACTGTCCCAAAAAGTTCAAGTTTATCTATTTCATCCTGTCTGAGATGAATGAACAAGGAATCAAAAGTTGGTTAATAGAGAGTGAACCGCGGCTGTTTCTCAGCAGCCATCAGCCATCTTAACTGAAGTTCATGTTCAAAGAAAGAAAACATTGGGTGGGTGATAATATCATTCATATCATATTCATATTAGTACCTTGCAGTGACCTACATCCAGCTTACTTGATACATAACATAACATAGGACAACTGATGACCAACAATATGGGAATTTAGCAGACAGTAATTCTGCTTGAGGTTTTAGATGTGTTAACGTTCCGATTTTTTGAAAATCTGCCAACAAATCTGATAAAATCATTCTGCGTCTGCTGATTTCACGTGACTCTGCTGACGACATCACACACATTCTAACGATCCATTTTCTATCAGGAATTGTTTTGTCATGGTGTCCAAATACGTACTCGCACACACACACACACACACACACACACACACACACACACACACACACACACACACACACACACACACACACACACAAGTTGACTGGTAAGGCGGGAAAACGGTCTGTGAAGTGTCTGTGTGTTAGAGAGGGGGGATTAGTATTAGGGGAGAGGATTATCCAGTCTCTCTCTCTCTCTCTCTCTCTCTCTCTCTCTCTCTCTCTCTCTCTCTCTCTCTCTCTCTCTCTCTCTCTCTCTCTCTCTCTCTCTCTCTCTCTCTCTCTCTCTCTCTCTCTCTCTCATCCATCCATCCATCCACAGCATTGAAGAGGTCTTAGAGTGCCAGGCGATAAAGAGGAAAACCGACCACAGGAAGCTCACTTAGACACACTCTCACCTCCACACTCCACTCCTCTTCCCCTGCACCTCCTCAGTCTGCAGCCCTCCCTCCCTCCCTCCTTCCCTCCCTCCCCCCTCCTCCTGTCTCCGTCCTTCTTCCTCCTGTCTCCTTTTAGACTTTTCTAGACTTCCTGCTGCTTTCTGTTTCTTTGCAACACCTCCCCATTCTATTCCTCTTTGCTTTATACAACCCTTTACTACTTTTATCTCCTCTCTTTCTCTTTGCTCTACCCTTCCCTCCCCTTCCTCAACTACAGTTTCATCTCGACATCCACTCTCCTCTCTCATTCTCCTACTCTTCTGTTTCCTACTTCCATCTATCATTTGGCTCTTCTGCCTGACTTTTTTCAGTTTCCTTTTTGTCTGATTCCTTCTGTCTTAACTTAATTTGTTATGATTTTTTTTTTTTTCAGTCTCAGGGCTCTTTCTTTCTTTCTTTCTGCCCCTGTTTCTATTTTCTATCTTTTTGCACCATTATATTTGTCTTTCTCCTGTCCTTCCCCTCTTCCCCATTTTCTCCTTTCTAAAATGTGCCATCTTTCCCATACATGCACATCTGATCTTTATAAAATCTGAATCCTAATGTATTAAACTAAATCTACAGCCATTCTGCTAATTATAGTTTAATAAAAATGGATAATAAACAATGTTGTACTCCTCGCAGCTGCTAATTGTACACTTTAGCCTGTTAGCCTCCCCATGCTTCACTGTCATAATACTGTAGCTTATGTAAAGTGTTGGCACACGCCCAACCGTGGTTAACAGGTTTAGAAACCTTCTGATCCCCCTCTGGCTTAACTTGACACCTACGCGTCGTGTACTTCTCAATGTGAGGGCTCTTGGTGGCGACTAAAAAGGATTCACCTCCCATGACACACAAATAGAGCAACGGATACATGTCGTCTGAAGCTACCTTTAAAACCACACCGGGTCCTGTCGACAATAATCCAAATCTGCTGCTTTCAGGGAGGTTTGGCTCACAGAACATTTGAAGGCTTGTTTTTTTTAGCTAGTTGCAGTGTCTGAAGTAGAAGCAGAAAGAATGTCATGCTGGCAAAAGGTCACACGTCTGACGTCTACAGTGCTGTCAACGCGATCTCATGAACTGGTTGGATTGTTATCGTAGGAAAGTGTCTGCACAACGATTAGTATGACATCCTATCAGGCCACCCCTGGCCGGTCCCGTGACGACTGGTCAAATGACGGTTAAGTTTTTCTGTCTCCATAGTTTTTATTTAGCTGAGAACAGGGGACTGTGAGCCAGGCACGGAGCACTGTGAGCGCTCGGTTGTTTCATGGCCATTGCAGTTAAGTTTAGCTGGTAAAAGGTGACTGTCCTGAGCGCAACAACAGTTATGTTAAGACACTGAAACAACTGGTTAAGATTAGTTAAAAAGTCAACAGTGAGTTATTTTAACTACAAATGTCACATTTTAGCATCACGGAAGACTTTTGATGCCTAAACATAAGAGAACTGTGACCATTTCACAATGTTAAAGAGTTGTTTAAAATGGCGACCTTAGGGTTTTATTAGAGGGTAGGGAAAAAACGAGCCATGTCGCTGTATGATTTGGATGACTTGTTGTCCAGGACATGTCTCACTTGTGCTATCCTCGGGACACAAACCACCCATCCACCTCACCTCTTCCCTACACTGACCAGAGCAGCAGTAGGTACTGTGGTGCATGCAGCAAATAAATACGTAGAATACATATGCATTTGTATATTACAGTGCTTTATCTTTTGTAGCTATATCCACGGATGGTTCACGAGAACAGCCTGGTGCTGTTAAAGAACCTTTAAGCTAAATATAATCCCATTTCTAGCTTGCTCATTGTAAGTTTCTGAGGACCGCATGCCAAAAATGTAGCAGTAAAATGAACTCACATAATGGTAATGGATAAAGCTGGCCGGTGGTCAGAGAGACGGTTCTGTAATGGAAAGCTCACACGTGTAATCTCCCCAGCAGCCAAAGCTTCCTGGCAAACATCCTCAGAGTGGTTTTAGGCTCTGATCAAAGCCATTCAAACTAGTGAGCTCCAAATATTTGCACCTGGACACCTGAAAAAGCCCGGCCGAGCCCTCCTGCTCCACGTAAACCTGCAGCACTTTGTTAGAAGTGAGAATCTCATCTCAGCTAACTGAAGGGAATAACCACATTTTATAGGATATACTCAATACAGGAATTAAAAAGTCATTTGTTCATGCTTTCAGCAAGATTGCGGACACGTTTGTAAAGCTTTCTAAAGTAAGGAGGACTGGAATTAGATATGGTGTTCACTACTCCCCATGCTGCCAAATCTCTGATCTGGCAGGATGACAAAACCCTCATATTAACAGGCTACTACTTTATCCTTTGCAGAGTATTGCTCTGAAGAAGATTGATTTCGGAACCAACATTTGTTTCGCTGTAATGATATTTCATCGATAATACAGCACAGAAATGTGGATATAGATCTTGCCGGGGTAACCCTTCACAATAAGGTACACAAAAAATATAGGTAGTTACTGAGGAACAAAGGAGGAACGAATAAGGAATGGTTGGTTAGTTATTGTAATTAATACATTTGTATATATAAAATCTAAAACCAGTACATTAACCATTCGTACACATAGCTACGATAAGTAATAACCTTTCATTTGTATGTATTCCAAGTATTTATTAGTGTATGGACCGCACTGACTGCTGCTGTATACGCGGGTCCAGGTTGCACTATTCAAGAGGACCGGTGTTTAACCCAAACCGGGGGGATTGCGTGGGATTTCTCCTTTCCTGGTCTACATGTCCCTGCCCCTGCTAAACTCTTTTCTAGTCCCAGTGGGGACAAAACTCCCCCCCCCCCCCTCAAAGGGATCAATGCTACTTTACCTATAAACCATTAAGTCAGTAACCAACTGTAATGTGAACACATAGTGCCGTAAAATGATGAAATCCGAGGGGCAGTTGTTGGTTGTATGTACCCGCTACAGAGCTCCAGGACGTTTAGCCGCCAATAGGGGACTTTGAGCCGGGTACAAGCACCGCCAGATGACGGTCCTTTCAAGGCCGTGGAAGTGGAGTAGAGCCAGGAAAAGTGAGCATCATGTGGTAATGATACATGATGATAATGATAGGTACAAAAACGACTGGTTAGGTTTAGGAAAGATCGTGGTTTGGCTTAAACCTCTCCCGAGGAACGAACAAGCTTTACCTGGGTGAAAATCTTTTATTTTCATCTCCTCTCTCCAGCTTGAAAGTGCTGTGCTTTCTGTTATGGGAGAACCAAAAATATCCCCCTCTCTGTTTTTGTCACAAATCGCACCCTGGTCATCACCGATAGTGACAAATGGATACCTGAGAACAAAAGTGTCCTCTCCCCCTCTGTCTGCATAGGTGGCAGTAATTACTAAACGTCACAGAAAAGACTGTTCATAATAACAAAATGAAAATAGCAATACTTATTTGTGGGGAAAATACACTAAATTACCAAAGAAATTACCCAAAAACACGTGTTTTTTGTCAAGGACAATGAAGCGGGGCAATACAGTAATACTGTATATGTTTTCAGTTATTCATACAGCATGATGTGATATGAGTCAAATCCACCCGGCAGCTTCACCCCAATCAGTTTAAATATTTCAGGAGTTCCAGTCAAAGTTCATGGAAGTGAAGAGAGAGTTGACCTGAATGGATTAAAATTTGAATTGGTAATTTCTTCTTCACAATTGTGTGTGTGTGTGTGTGTGTGTGTGTGTGTGTGTGTGTTGGCCAGCAAAGACGTGAATGCAATAGTTACTTGGTTGGCCATACGTTTATTTCTTGGTCACATTTGTGTGTGTGTGTGTGTGTGTGTGTGTGTGTGTGTGAAAGGAGGTGTTAGGATTATAATTGCATAGCTTTGTTGGGAGAGGGTGGACGGGGCTAGATTTAAACCATGGGAACGATTGAGCTCATGGTAATTTTATTGCTACTATGCACATACTTATACTATTGTAAATGAGGTGTGAATATGTTTGTTAGATTGTACATTGTGATGTTTTGTGCTTTGCATTTTGCATTGAATATCTATTGTTTTACACACCTGCCCAGGGAGTACGTGCGGAATATAGGAATTGTGCTCCAACCTGGTGCAATACATCTCTTCTTGTTCTTATACAAGGTTAGTGTTTAATTGTGCATTGTCCGTGTTTAAATCAAACTACATTACATTACCGTGATAGCAACAAAAAGCCAGAGTTAAATTCCCTGCTTGTGTTCACACTTACTCGGCCACGAAAGCTAATTCTGGTTCTTAGAAAGAAAGAAGTCAAGCAGAAACCCAAACAGTTCCCTCCTGCTGACACTTGGTGCCGCTGATGTCTGAAGGTGCCCTTGTGCAGTTTTAACCAGAGAGCCAGGGACAGACACAGTGGGGCTTCCTGACTGCTCCTTTCAGGGGGTAACTGCATTTATTTCTCTTGACACAAAGCTGACAGGCCTGAGGCTGCAGTTTGACTTCCCCCCCCCCCCCCAATGCATTGTGATCTTTCCTTTTTATGTTTTTTATGAGTGTTCATGTTCATGCATGTGTGAAAACTGGAAGTGTAAATGCACTTCTGAATTTACACTGACTGCACTCGTTCCAGAGAGGTTTTCTGCATGCTGGCTGATCTAAAGACATAAAAGCAAAGGTAGAAATTAATCCAGATATTACAAAGTATTAAAAACAAAAATGTCACAGACTGTTTTAGTGAAAACATAAAACAATAAAAAATTTGCAATTTTCAAACTATAATTACATCTTAGACTGAGAAGTTTCCATATGAATGTATTTACTTTGTAGATACCCCAAAAATGTGTATAACAGTATAACAAAAATCAAAATCCCAAACTGTACCAGTTTTTAACATTCATAATGATGAATATGTATTATATGTATGTAATATTGTTTGTACCCCTAACTTAAAGTTTATAATAAGGGCAAAACCATGTTTCATTTAAATGACTTCCTTACAAAACAATACTTAAATTAGAAATGTTACAATAATTGAACGATTAATATGAACCTTAATCAACTTTTCATGACTCATGTCAGTGTTCTTCCACCTCTTTATATCTGTTGTTGAACAAAGAGGAGCGAGCTGTGTTTAGTGAGCGGTCTGCTTTAATTATCCTTCTGTGTGAGAGCTTTTCACTGACACTAAGTCGGCGGTCATCACAGGGATTGACTGGCCACGCCAGGCCACAGTGTCCACTACATATGTGTGTGAATGTGTGTGAATGGTGAATGTTCCCTGTAGATGTAAAAGCGCTTTGAGCAGTTGTTAAGACTGGAAAAGCGCTATATAAATACAGCACATTTACATTTACATAGTCCAAGCTCAATGGTATGGCTGCTGCTGCACCAGCTTCACTGGAGCACACACACACTGAATGAGTTGGGCCTAATGGCTTCCACTTACAATGCTAGAATTCAGGTATAGAACACTTTGAATCACAGGGGTCTTACACAGCATCTTACCCCAAATTAGTAATAAAATCAAAGACAAAGTGGAACCAATCTGATGTTAGAATGATATGTGAACTGCTATATGTGCAGAAAACCAAAAATAAAAGTCTAAATGTCTCCAGGCACTATGGCTCTTAACTCTTGACACATCTCACAGGCGGTAGTCTGGATCAACGGAAGTACATTGTCTCACCTTCCGCTCTCTGTGTATTGTCGTTCTCAACCTTTAGCTACCAAGCCACATGCACGTTAAAGATAATTTGGATTGTGAAAGGAGTCACGCCTGCTTGGTTCTTTCAGGGAATAATTGTAATGATTTACAAAGAATATGTTTACAGCATTTCCTCTCTAACTGGGACGTTTTGGGACTGATTGGTGGGGTTGCTGTGGACCAAGTACACATGGAGATACTCTGGTGAGAGACAATGAGGTGGAACCATGTATCAGCTGATTTAAATAGCTCCCGTTAACTGTATCATCTGAACAGTTAACTTTATTTAATATTGTATGCAGCGTTTTGTTTTTTTGCGGGGTGCCAACGTTCCACCAAGCTCAGTTCCCAAGACGATTGTGATTGGCTTAAATAAATGCTTTCCCAGAATGTATGTGGGCTGTAGCCAGACCCTACCCCACAGCGATCTGGAGATGCAGTAGGTCTGGCAGTGCAAGACTACATTGGTGGTGAATGTGGACCGACCTGTCAGTAGCACTAATTCATTAGTCATGTTTCCTTCTAATTGGTTGTAGATTGCAAACCGCATACATGTATGTATGTATGTATGTATGTATGTATGTGTGTGTATATATATATATATATATATATATATATGTGTGTGTATATGTATACAGTATATATGTACATATATTCACAGTATATATATGTGTACAGTATGTGTGTGTAGTAAATGGATTAGATGAAGAAATTTGGATGGATCAAGAGTATTAAGAAGGCTCCTGACTCCAACAGTGCGTTGCATTGTGCTGCTTTTCTTAAACTCCAGAAAGCATGGTGTAAGAGTGAAGGTTTTCCACATGATGATAGCTATCTCACTTCAGAGGGAAACTCTTCATTTCCTTTTCAGTGTTAGTGCGGGAAGAAAAAAACCATTATTAAAAACATTTCTCAGAACGGAGTATATTATTGAGTATGTTGACATGTGTACTGAAGCTCAACGGGGCTACAGAGAACATGGCTGGGTATGGTCAGGAGGCCACTAGAGATGAGGAATGGCTAAAATGAGACAACAAACAGGACCTGAACCCCATTAACCCTCAGCTATGTATATCACCCTCAGTCTGTCACTTGGTGGAGGAGTCAAGGATGAGCAGAGCAGCTTTCTATTACATTCTGTGCAAGAAGGGGAAATGAAAACCTCCTTTGGTTGCATCCATGGTGATGCATGGAAACCCGCTGGTGGAACTGCACCTTTAACATCTGGTGGCTATCACAGACAACTTCAGGCTGCGTTCTTGTGAAGAACTGTCTCCTGTAGTGGTATCGGAAAAAATGAAGCTGAAGAATGTGATCACAGAGAATGTTCTTTAGTGTGTTTGATGTCACAGTAACCCAGTTCATCTTTTTTATTTCCCCAACAGTGCAGCTGCAGCGTTACCTGTGTGTTTGATGTCAATGCAAACGTCCATTCTTTATGCTAGGTCTTAAAATATGGAACATGCTGGTTATGTTTTGCATCTTTCATTTCATTGCCTAAAGTGTCTAAAATGGTAATCATGATCATTTATTGATTTTAGGCAAAGCACTTGTTTATCGCACATCACATTTTAAATAGCACTGCTTTCACTTTCATGTAGTGCTACACTCCTCTTAACGTCTAAATCTTTGCATCAAAATTAGCCGGGTCCTTATTCACAGTGCAGCTCCTAGAAGCAAAATATAAATCAAATTGAACCTAAATCAAATCCACCTTGTTCCACAGCGACACAATCTTAAAAACAGTTTCCTAAAACTTAACCTTCATGTTGTCCTCGGGTTAAATTTGACCTGTTTTCATTTTTTTTTTATCGTAAAAAATGGGGCTTTGAAACAAGCGCTGAAAATGTCAACAGTGGAAATATGAAATAACTTTGGTAAAAACATAAAAAAGCACTCACAACATTAAAAAAGGGACAAAAATTTCTGAAAAAGCATTAATAGTGTTTCATGGTTGACGGGAAGACAACACAAGGGTTAAACACAACGATTTGTATGATATACAAAATTACAGGCTGGCTGGTCATGTGACAACTGGTCACATGGCAGTTAAGTTTAGGGATCTTAACAATTAAAATTAGCTGAGAAAAGGTGACTGTAATATGGGTAGAGGGCACCGTGAGTTGCTGGTCTTTCCAGCAGCCGTTGAAGTAGAGTTTCAGCGACAAAATGGGATTTTAGACACTAAATCAACTAGTTAAGATTAGAAAAAAGATTGTGGGTTAGATTTAAGCATGGACCCCCTTAAGTAGTACTCCCTGGACATGAACACCTGTTTCTTGTTTGAAAGTCTTGTGTTTTCCCGATTACATGAAAGCCCTGTGTTTTATGAGCCACCCATCCACCCCAACCTCCTCCTTCCACCAGAATGCTTTTATACATCAGCAGTTACTGTAGTGCATACAGCAACAAATATGTGCAATATATACAAATCACCCAGCTGTAGCTGTATGTTCAAATGGTTCATGAGAGCAGTCTGGTTACATTGCTGCTAACTAACAATTTGAAAATAAGGTTCTTCTCCTGGAAGCAAAATATACATGAACTTGTACCCAAAAGGGACTAGCTCTTCGCATTCTGCTCCAGATATTGGATTTTTATTTGACCCATCTGCTCTCTGTTGTATCTTACTCTTCTAGTCTGGACTGCAGCCGCAACATTCAGGTTTTTCAGGAGGCCGTCGCTGCAGGGTGCTCCCAGCGCCATGCCTGCTCCCTAAAAGTGAAGCCAACCATCTACAACTCCCCTGGTGGATGTTTGTCAGTTTAAATTTAAAATGCAGGGGCATTTTTGATGAGTGGAGTACACGTTTAAACATTAATATTGCATTTGATCATGTTGATTTAATTGTGAGAGGCAAAAATCATGATCAAGATTATGGCTTGATTAATTGTGCAGCCCTACTTTAATGTCTGTGGAGAGAGGCTGTCTGAGTTCAACTGGCAGACGCCGCTAGGAGACTTGATTTTACACAAACAAGCCGTTGTGATTAAAATCCTTTCACTCACTCTACTTGTTGTTAGTGCTGTGCAATGATCAAATAAGCATTCAACTTGCAATCACGGTCACAGTGTTCATCAGAGCCCTGTTTTGTTTTCAGTAATGAGAAGTAGAAAGCAGTGTTGTAGTCAAAGACCACCTAAACCAAGACCAAGTCTATAAAAGACAAGTGTGTGTCAAGACCGAGAAAGACCAAGACTTTGAGGGGTTGAGATGGAGTCAAGACCGGAGCAGACAAGTGTGATTCTCACACTTCCTAACACAAGGAAATGATGGAAAATGTAAACATAGGCACTCCTTAAATTGATCTGAAAAATCCACATTCACATAAACCCACACAAAACATCTTAAGATTCTTCTACATTCCATACGCTCCATATATATATATATATATATATATATATATATATATATATATATATATATATATATAAATCACCTTGTGCAGTGATTGTAAAAATAAATGTGTTGAGTTTGACATGGCTTCTCACATCATCATTTATCACCTGAGTGTCAGGACTTCTGCTGCAATCCCAAGTGTCTCCTCTCCCTGGTGACACTAAGCCACTGGGCTGCTTAATGGATTGGCATCTCCAGACATGTCAGCAGGGTCAAAATACAACCTAGAACACCCACTGGACACTAGTACACACAGCTCCCTCTCTCTCTCTCTCTTTGTGTGTGTGTGCCTTAGCTGGTTTCTTTCTATCTCAACAGGTGTTACACACACAGCTCTCTTTCTGTGTGTGTGTGTGTGACTAATTCGATGGCTACTTAAACGGATTGACCTCTCCAGCCATGTCAGACTGGTCAGCATGCAGCTCCAACAGAGCTTGTCCAAAGAGCATAAGCAGTAGGACACATGCGTGTCTTTCACTGGCTGGAGAATGCAAGGTTGGGTGCTGTATGCCTACTCTTGTGCCAACTTTCAAGGACGGGGAGGCAGGTTGCATGTAGTCTATATCAACAACATTTCCACTTTGGGGATTTTTCTAGAGCCGCAGGTTATTCTGCCGGATGTCCCTCTTAATAGGCGGGATGTCTGTCTTCTTCCTCTGTCTCTGTGTTGACGTTCTAACCTCTGTTGTGTTCCACCAGGCACTGTAATTGCGTCTGGCGCTTAGCGACGCAATACAACGATTATGATTGTTTTGAAGCAATGCCAATAGCCCAGAGCACGTTATTCACCCATCCCGGTATATAGTGGACCAGCCAGACCCTCCTCTACTCCACAGCGTGTGGATGCTCTGCAAAGCGAGACTACCTTTTACTTGGCTACAACACAGGCTTTTCCAGTGTGAAACATGTAACCCGTCAGTAACATGTGCTCAGTAGCGCCACCTAGATGCCAAAAATGGTTATTGGTCATTTATGATCATCAGATGGAAAATTACACAGTTTCCGAAACATTCAAAAGTGACACAAACGTATATAAGATGCCGGTGTAAGTTTTGTAACAAACATATTTGAATCCAAACCCCATTCTTTTCTAAACCTAACTAAATACCTTCATCTAAACAAACTGTGCCCGGGGAGGGGTCCTGACCAAGCTGCGGTGTTTGACGAGTTGGGCCTGAGAATGTGTTGTGTATGCATGGATGTGTGTATACTAATGCCTTTACTAGTGTATATAAAGTGTCTTCAGTGGGTATGGTTCTCTTCCTGCGTTGTTGGTTTGTGTGTGTCTGTACCATGCAGTATTTGTATGCACATATTTTTAAGATAATGTTTTAAGACTTTTTTTTACAAATTCCAGCACACTTCTTAAACTACCGTTTAAAAAATATCAAACTACAATCATTAAATGCATTCTACTTAGATATTATTGTAGCGGAACTATTGCTGAATAGAAAAAACTCACGGTACATTTGTTCAAATTGACAACAATATCAAAAGTGTGACAAAATGATTTGTGCGTGTGTGTGTGTGTGTTTTTGTGTGTGTGTGTCTTCATGAAAGCCTATATAAAAGTGGCAGAGATGAGAAATAAATAGCATTTTTATCTGATTCCTCCCCAATATCCAATTAAGCATAAAGGAGCAATATTGCTGAGAAGGTCTCTTCTCTGAGATTCTTGCTGAAGAAAAGCAAATGAAGAGCGAAAAGAGAGGATAAAAGCACTGAGTAATCATTTTCCACCCTCCGCATGCTATAGTGGTGTGTTTGTGTGAGTGAGGTGAATGCAATTGTCTGGGTGTGTATTTGTGTTACAGACCGAAGCATTGCTGAAATCCAATTGAGTTTATTGTTCAGGGAGCTTTTATGAGGATGATACATTGAAATATATCAAACGTTTTCTGCTCTGTAATAACAGTGGAGAAAAGCTTTAAAAAAATGAAAAATGGAACCACCTTGTGATTATAATAACCTTTATAAGATTAAGTGTAGTGATTAGTCTTAAAACTTAGGTTATATTTGGAGATAGTGTATGCTCAAGGAGGTTATCAAGCATTTAGCACATGGATTTGAGGTTGCAGCCGCTGAAGATTGAGTCATAAACCTAATTCATATGTAAAAAGAATGATGACGCACAGACGGCTACAGAGGACATCAGGACGTCATAAATCTGCAGGGCCAGCAGACTACAGCAACATTTACTAGCAATCCACTCTCATTGAGCAGGAGCAAATAAAACCCAAGTGTTGTTTGTTTGAGAGCAACAACATTTATGCCACTCGTTTCTAGCTCTAATAACAAAATGACTGAAAGTAAGTTGCACTTGGATCCAAATCCAAATAATACTCATGCTGTGTTTGGTGTCTCAGAGAGAAAGTCAAACCCAGATATCAGTATTGTGGAGTCAACCGTGATTTGCAGCTCGTGCAGTTGAAGATTTTATGTAAAATGAAGTAAGACGAGATCAGAGCCTAGCCAAAGCCAGACTCAGCCCGACTCAACCAGACGGATCAGACCAAAATAACTGAGTTCCTGAGTTTTATTTGAGAATTTGCGATACACATAAACAGAGCCACATACTGAGAGGAGACATTTATTAAAATGAGCTAACCCACTCATTAGCAGCGGGTTACATTTCATAATTTATGTAGCAAAACGACACGGCATCCCATAAATTATACAGGATTTGTCTAGAAAAATCTCCATCTTCTGCTGATGTAAAGACTTTTGAAAGAAAGAGAAGCATGTGGTGGCTCTTGTGTCAAATTCGTGATTGGACATGTCGGCCTGAGTTGTTGCATGATCCAAATTTGCCATTTTGAGCGTGTAACTTGAAAGTTTCATGTGGTTTCCCAAAGAGAACGGAAATTTATTACATCATACATTTAAACTGATGTAGGTTTTTTTAGGTGTCTAAAAGGTGTTTCATCACAGTACATAGTTTCCGTGTCAGTACTCCTGCCTGCTTCTCTAAGTAGACTGCTACTGTTAGTAACACACAAACATTTTAGGTCTTGAAACCCAACTAAGCCGCCTTATCGCCAACTCTGTTTCTTATTCATGTCTTTCCCTCGTACGTATCAGCCCCCATACAGACAGTGGATCAGTCACACCGTTAGTGGTCCCATTAGGAGAGCTTGTCGTCTAACGGTGTCCCATGTTACAGGGGAGTTAGTCATCTTATTAAGGTCCAGTCTTAAAGGGAAGGACTGGTTCATTAAGAAGCTTTAATTGAAAGAGCCAGAATCAGCTCCTGTTGTGATATGTCGCTGTGTGTGTGTGTGTGTGTGTGTGTGTGTTTATGTGTGTGTATATAAAGTTGTTATCTGCATGCCTTTATATAGAGAGCAATGACTATCATTTCTGAGTATTTCGAACACCAATTTCAACATAGAACATTGGCGCCCAGATAGCTCAGTAGGTAGATCGGGCACCCATGTGTAGAAGTTTGCTCCTTGACGCAGTAGATGCGAGTTCGACTCTGACCCGCGGCCCTTTGCAGCACGTCGTTTCCCACTCTCTCTCCCCTTTCATTTCTCAAGCTGTCCTGTCATAAAGTACCCAAAAAATAATCTTAAAAAAACATCGCTGTAGTCCCAATAAGTATTAGTACGTTGTTACTTCCCATCTCTGGGCTAGTGACAATGTTACTTATTCAATTTCTCTTTCAAACTCGGTGTTAATTTTGAACGATGTCCGAGCGCTGCTTAGGAGGAGACGGACGGAATTCATGGCACAGATGATAGAGAGACGAAAATGAGCGTGTCCACCCTGGTGTCATGGTCATCACTGCTGATCCCAGCTGGAGCCGATATATAACGGTGACTTTTGCCGAGTCATTTGTCCTGGAAACAAATTCTGTTACCTCTCCCAAAGAGTCAAAAGCCACATGTTAGTAAAGCAAAGGCTGGGGAGGGGATTGGACATCATCTGTCTGCTGAGTCAACATCAACACCTCCAAGATATAAAGGAAACTACCCACAATTTAACAAATTAACATAATAAATAGGCATTTAGTGGAGAGTGTGTTTGTGAGAGAACACGGGTGACGAGAACAGTCTTAGTTACCTGTCTCCTCTGCATGACTCATCACCTTGAGGTGTGTGTGTCAACTTTTAGTCTGAGGGAAATGTGACACGCAAGTGTGTGTACACACTGTGTCCGTGTCAGGACAGGACATTTGTGTCATTAAGTATGTCCTCAATCAAAGAACAGACTTCCAGCTGTGTGTGTGTGTGTATGTGTGTGTGTGTGTGTGTGTGTGTGTGTGTGTGTGTGTGTGTGTGTGTGTGTGTGTGTGTGTGTGTGTGTGTGTGTGTGTGTCTGTGTGTGTGTCAGCGTGTGTGTCTAAAGAGAACATCATAAAGTATGTCCTTAGTAAAGTAGACTGTGTGTGTGTGTGTGTGTATGTGAAATGAGTGCCAAATGAGTGTTTGTTTTTTATGTCGGTGTATGTGGTTATCAATATAGTTTTATGCACAACTTGTGCATATTGTATTTGAATGTGTATGTATATTTGCTTACATATATGTGTGTCTGTGTTTGTGGAAGGGGTTGTTTGTGTGTGTGTGTGTGTGTGTGTGTTGACCGATAGCAACCTCATTAAATACGACACCTTTTAATTAAATCCTCCCCCAAAGACATGGGATAGCTGTGTGTGTGTATGTGCGTGTGACAATGCACGCTCATGTGTGTGTTTACAGCGGTGGCATTTAGTGTGTGTGCATGTTTTCCATTTCCCTGCTGATTAATGTTTGTAATGTGTGTAATGTGTGTATGGGCCTGTACATGTGTTTTTCTGCTGGTGTGTGCCTACATGCATGGATGGGTCTGTCTACACACACCTCATCTGCTTGTGTGTTTATCTGAATATGTTGTGTTAGCTTAATAACTGTAGTGACCAATTGTCTTGTCTAAAGCTCAGTGCCCCGAGGAGAGTGAAGGAAACTAAACTGGAGGGGCAGAGAGGGAGTTTCAAAGTGTACACACATAAAAACTAAGTTAACTGTCATTTTGAAAGAACTGAGTTTTACCTACAAGGTCCTCTGTTCTGGATGCAGATTAAATCCTCGTTTTAGCAGTTTTGCATGAATCTCTTAGGCCAGTCACTGATATTTTACTAACCCTAACTTAGTATTTGTGCTGCCTTAACTTAACTAGTTCCATTTCACAATGTTAACTAGGTGTTTAAAACGGTGCCTGTCACTTTAGATAGTCACATGACTACTGTCACATGATTAAATAGGTTGTTTTCTGAGTCTGTGTTGCCCATTACCATCAAAGGTCGCTTTAAAGGTCTCCTTAAAGAGTGAGGAATCAGCCCAGAACTACACGGAGGGATCTTATCAATGATCTCAAGGCAGCTGGGACCAGAGTACCAATAAAACAATAGGTAACACACTACACCATGAAGGACTCCCGCCAGGTCCCCAGGCTCAAGAAAGCACATATACATGCCCGTCTGAAGTCTGCCAATGAACATCTGAATGATTCTGAGAACAACTGGGTGAAAGTGTCTTGTTCAGATGAGAACAAAGTGTGGGAGTGGGACAAAATCCCTCCTGAGAAGTTTCAAACCTGGTGGAAACTACAAGAAACATCTGACCTCTGGGATTGCCAACAAGGGTTTTGCCATCAAGTAATAAGTCATATTGTGGAGAGGGGGCAAATGCATATTTGCCTCTTTAAAAAGCAAATCAATTTCTAACATTTTTGACATGCGTTTTTCTGGATTTTTTTGTGGTTATTCTGTCTCTCACTGTTCAAATAAATCTACCATTAGAATTATACACTGATCATTTCTTTGTGAGTGGGCAAATGTACAAAATCAGCAGGGGTCAAATACTTTTTTCCCTAACTGTAAATGAGTTTGACACCTCTGCTTTAAATTCATAATATCAACAGTCCAAAGCACAGAGAGAGAGAGAGAGAGAAACCGTCCGAAAGAGGGAATGCTTACATGTTTTAAAACTAAAAGTACATTTCCTTGCTAAGTGGGATTTTGGATTGCAGACTTTAAATATTTGATGCTGGCAAAACTGCTTGTACATTTCCTTTTTTCTTCCTCTACCAAAGTTAGCAACTAATGAATCATCCAGACGTGTGTTGTTTTTGGGGTTAATTGTGTTGTATTGTCTCTCATAGTCATTCAGGCACATACAGTGAAAGTTGCTGAACTGAGTTTGAATGAGCGAGGAAAACTACACAAGAGCGCACATCACAAACACAGAAATGTCAGAGCAATGGGTACAGATGGAGGGAAAGTGAGAGAGCCAGAGATAGAGCGGAGAAGATGGAGAGCAGTGGGTGTAGAGCCTCTTAGCCATCAGCATGAAAGCAGCTTTTTCACTTGTTTGGGAAGCCAAGCTCTGCTCTCTAAATAGCTAAATGTCATCTGTGACATCAAGACACCGAGGGCTAACATGCACACATGCACTTATCAACACACACACACACACACACACATATATATATATATAGTGTAAAATTAGGGCGCAGAATGGGCGTCTGTTTATGCTCTGCAGCCTTCCTTTCTGCAGCAAAGGAAGCAAACAAGTGCTTCCCATTCTGATCCTATTGGCTCCTGCACACTGCCTGCGTGGCGTGAGCGTGGTGTGAGCGTGGCGTGAGCGTGTCAGCTGCATGGCGTGTCCGTTTTTATTCCGGCTCCCGTGTTACCAGGTTAGAGCTTGCACACTGCCTGCATGACACGCACATCAAAAAGGCTAGAAATAGGACCGACACCTATTTTTCACGCAACCCGCAAGTGTGTTGGAAGAGGTTACAGGCAAATAAGAACATGAAAAAATATGTGTATTACATTTCATGAATTACATTTTGATATTTGAAAGTCTCTAGGTTTTGAAATGAATGCAGATATAAATGTAAGTTAAAAATAATAAGAAATTATTATTAATGTTCACCTGTCAACACAGAATGAAATATTCTGTAGCCTTTTTGCTGTCAGCACTGCCGACGTTGTGTCTGCAGTTCTCAAATTTGTATATATTAACGTTTAACATGAAGCATGCTGCAACAAAAAGAACGCCACGCAGGTCGCGTGCAGGAGGCGTGACGTTTTGCTGAACTTCAGCTCCATAATCCACCGGGAATGGTTATTGAACAAAGTATTAACTGGTAACCCAAATAGTTTTTTTTTCTTGTTTTGTGTCTATTTGTCAACTAACTGGTAGACAGGTATTCAGTTAGATTACTGCGTATTGCTCGCTAGTGTATTAAATAAATAAGTGAATGATAATGTAGCTTAGATGTAGTAAAGTCTGTTGGTATTTTGTAGTGAAGTCAAAAGTTCATGTTCAAGATCATTCGTGTTTATGTGTTTGTCTCTGAGTGATGTGAACTTACAGAAATTCCATAAAAGGGACATTTGAAAAGACATTGCTATTTGAAGATATTCTGTTTTATTCGTCTAAGAATCCTCTTTAGGCAGGGGCATGTTTGTGTGTCTGATAAGTGTGTATGCAGGCGTTTAGGGTGGTCTGGGTGAATGCATGTCTTTTGGGTTGAAATGCACACACAACTGTGTGCTCATACATTAGTATCATACATCAGGCTGTACATGAGGTTGAGGTTGTGTTTGTGTGTTGGGGAATTGAAAATAAATCCAACATGCATGTATTTCAGATCTCTATCAAAGAGGGTCTGAAAGACTCAACCATGCCCTTGAGCATCACACCGCATGCAGACACACAAACACATGCGCTGGCTGAGTGAACTTGCTCTTATCTCATGTTAATGTTTTTTTTTTTTTAAATCTTGTATCTCCCAAGACATCAGATGTAAGAGACAACTTCTTGGAGATAAGTATCCCTTAAAAACACACGCACGCACGCATGCATGCACGCACACACACACAGCTCAAAACAACAAGCTGCAGTGTGATGCCTGGCCCCATTAGGCTGGGTGTGTATATGTGACTGTGTGTGCACATTCTTGTTTGCCTGTACCTCTAAGCAGTTGTGTGAAGATGTCACCAGCCAACTTTCCCTAATGTGTGTTTCAGTTTTGTGCAAGCATAACTCGTAACCCTTGGATTTGTGTTTGAGTGCATGCCTATTTTGTGTGTGTGTGTGTGTGTGTGTGTCCTGTAACATTCCAGTGGCCCACATGAGCGATGCAGGCTGTGTGGCCGCAGCCGGTTCACTATAAATCACAGCGACAAACGCTGGATTCGTGCGTCGGGAAACGGCTTGTTGCTGCTGAAATGTTGGTGTGCTCACCTCCGACTACATATCTCTGTCTGCAGCACAACCTACTAACGCCCTTGGAGGAAGACGCACAAAAACACACACACACACACACACACACACACACACACACAGACACAAAGGCACAGACATCCAGGAACACTAACAGTTTTACAGAAAACCTCACGGTTAATAATGCTTCCTTTCACATGAGACACACAGTGAGCTGGTATTAGTCCACTAAAGAAATCTCTTTCATCTGACAGAAGAGTCCAAACTGGAATTTGCCCGGTTGTTAGGGACAACACACGTTTACTCACAAAAAGGATTGATCTTCCTCTAGGCTACCTTGCTATCTCCTGCGGTTAAAGGTTCAGTAAAGGTAACTTTTGTAAAAAAATACTTTTTGTCATATTAGCTGAAACTGTCATCATATCCTGAAAGTAGCTCAGTAGACACACACACACACACACACACACACTCACAGGACATAGCAAAGTCAGCTGCAGACAGAGTACTGATGTAGACCTTTATGCTTTACAGCATGCTGAACACTGAATGGTTGTCTGGGTGTTGGCAGAACACCCAGACACCCATTCAGTATGTGTCTTAGGACACTTTACCTTTAATTGTTGCTTATCTGGTCATGATTGTTACATTTTATATAGAAACAATTTGGGAACCAGGCTTTGGAGCTTGAAGGTTAGAAATAGAAGTCCTCATAAGTATAGTAGCATTTGTGTGCTGCTTTGACTGAATAGAATACATGTATATATGTGTGTGTGTGTGTGTGTGTGTGTGTGTAAAATGATTTGATTAGACAGATTTGTTCTATACTGATAACAATTAAAAAAAGAAATTCGTCAAATCTATGCTTCAGTGTTCATGCTTGTCAGATAGAACAGACACATTGTCCTGCTGCTGATGGCAACAGATGTTGAACTGAAAAAGAAGCAGACAGTTGTGAGGGAAATACAAAACTACATGATTTATTATTATAATCTTTTTAAACTGTGGAGAAGCCACATTCAGTGCGCCTCATAGCCAACAGGCCGTGACATTGAATCCCAGGTGGTCTGAACACAGTGAACTTTTAACAATCTAATGAAGCACAATTACTACAAGGCTCTCCAGGCGCCTCCCAGGCAGCTCCGCATAATTCCTACCGATTTGTCCATTTTACAAATATTGATTGTACTTTATGTGGTTGATGTTGGACAGTGATGGCATGTGGCTATAAGTCCTTCATCAGGATCGGGAAATCAACACCAGTCTCCCGCCGACTCTGCTAGCCTGCTTGGTCAAAGTTTTCAAAGGTAAACACCAGAGGAAACCCAGAGGTGAATGTGTAGACTGCTATGGCTACAATCCAGACAAGCAAGACCCTCTCTGCGTCTGTCTCCATTTCTACATCAGAGGGGGAACCGAGTCGCCTGGCTCCACCCTCCTACGTACTTCCGCTCAATTTTCATTTTCCATCAGTACTCCCTCTGGGTTTGAGGCATATTCTCAGGTTTTCTCCAGCCAAGTCTTCACCGGTCCAATCAGCAAACAGAGGGATTGGCTGAGAATGATGATGTTGAGGTTGTGCGCTAGCCGTAATGGCGGCGGAGAAAGATGCGAGCGAAGCCATTCGGTCAGTTGCGGCACTGCTGCCAAATTAAGAAATTAAAACCCGAAGCAAGAACAATCTTTGCTGAGTGTTGTTTGTGGCCATGATGTTGGCGTCCTCCTACCCACGGGGTTGGGGTAAAGTTAGATTTCCCAGGCCGCTCTGTTAGTGGTGAAGGAGCTGAGACTAACGGTAGCGATGCTAAGCCGACGCCACAGCAAAACGTCAGCGATTGGTTATGGTAGATCCAGAGTGGTCTGGGAAGATCCAATAGTTTTAAACTTCAACAGGACCCGCCTTCAAGGAAGTTAACACTTGTCAATGGAGAATGGCCAAACTCTCTGGACTAATGAAATGGACCAGAGTCTGGCAGGACCGGGCTAATGTACCAGAGTCTGGTAGGACCAGGCTAATGGACCAGAGTCTGGTAGGACCAGGCTAATGTACCAGAGTCGGGTAGGACCAGGCTAAAGGACCAGAGTCTGGCAGGACCGGGCTAATGTACCAGAGTCTGGAAGGACCAGGCTAATGGACCAGAGTTAGGTAGGACCATGTTAATGGACCATAGTCTGGTAAGACCAGGCTAATGAACCAGAGTCCGGTAGGACCAGGCTAATGAACCAGAGTCCGGTAGGACCATGTTAATGGACCAGAGTCTGGTAGGACCAGGCTAAGGGACCAGAGTCTGGTAGGACCAGACTCAACTCAGCTGGAGCTGTGGAGTATGAATCTGTGGTTGGAGTTGGAGTCTTTCTCTCACTCCCAACCAGTCGAGGCAGATGCCCCCCCACCCTGAGCCATGGTTCTGCTTGAGGTCTTAAAGGAAGTGTTTCCTTGCCTCTGGGGCCTAGTGCTTGCTCCCGGTGGGTCAACTGTTGGGTTTGTGTAAATGACATCACAGAAAACGCTCTAGACCTGCTATAAAAATGAATTGAATTGATTTATTAACACTCCTGTGGGTCGTGTTAGAGGGTCGGGAACAAACGACTGACCCTGTATGGTTTGGAGGACTTGTTGGGCTCGAGATGTGGAAACGTCGTCTGTGAGTTGTTTTCTCTAAGTGTCTTTTGTGCAGCTTTTAACATTACAGGAAGTGTGTGTGAGTGTGACCTCAGCCCTCTATTTATGTCAATTTCTACTCACTGACTGTTGATGATGATTCAGAGCCGTTTATATTCAGGCACATCGTGGCAGGTGGATGGTTGATGCTTTGTGGAGGTGCTTGTTTTCTAAAGTAAAAGGGAACGCTCTTACAATCCAATGAATTCTGCTTGAATTGATGGTATTTGTGTTCCAATGGGAGCCAACTGGAGGTCATTCAGTCTACCCACCTTGTGATTTACCTCCGCGTCACTGATAATATCCTGCTGCTGCTGTGATAATGTCCTTTCCACATCCTGCTCCCATATTACCAGTTATGCTGCTGCATTCATTTCATACTACACAGGTGGTTTCACAGTCTCTCCCTCATTCAACAAATCGGATTCTGTCTGTCAAGCTTCAGCTTATAAAATCCAATTCTCTCTCCATCACACTGTTCAGCGGGTGCCTGTCGCCGTCTCCCTCCTCTTCTTTCTTTCCTCTCATTGTTTTCTATCTTTTACTCTTCCCTTTCTTCTTTACATCTCATATTGTTTTCTGCGTTTCTCTTTCTCCCCTTTCATTTATTTGTTTCACTCTCCATTTTTCTTCTTACCTTCTTACCTTCTTTTCTTCCCATATTCCCATCTGCCTTTGCATCTCTTTCCACTTTTTCTTCTTCTTTGACAACATTTTTCTTTCTATACTTTCTCCGTTCCTTTTTATCTCTTTGTTCCATTTTCCATCTCTTTTTGTCTCTGCATCTTCTACATCTTTCACTCCCGCTGTCCTTCTTCCTGTCCTTCTGTCTTTGACCGCCCTCTGCGTCATTTGCCTTTCATCTTTTCTTTTCTTTTCTCTTCTCTTTTTTTCCTCTGATGATTCTTTATCAACATGCCACTACTTTCATTCTTTCTTACTTTTTACTTTCTTAGTTTTAATTTTTTTCTTCATTCTGTGTCTTTCTTTACCTCAACCTGTCTTTACACCTCTTTTTTTGTTTACTGTTTTTTCTTCCCTAGCTCATTTTTTTTTGCCTTTTCCTCTGTTCTTTCTTCAAACCTTTACCTGTGCCTCTCTGGGCTTTTCCTTCTTTGTGTCAGCAACCCCCCTCATGTCTGTCTACCTGTCTGTTGTCCTTTCCGTCTGTCTGTCTGCCTGTGTTTCCTCCTGCTTCCTCTCAGGCTGTGCTGGTTCATCACTCTGCATGCTGCTGGGATGGAATTTCAATGCAAATAGTGAGCGAAACACAAATGGCTCAGGTTCTCGGAGAGAGAGAGAGACGGAAAGAGAAGAGATCTGAGTAAGTGAGCGGCAGCGTGCGACTTCCATTTTTCTGATTTCCCAAATGGAGAAGCAAACCATCAATCACTCAGAGAGAGAGAGAGAGAGAGGGGGGGGGGAGTGGGGGGGACAGATGTCTCTCCTGTAGCAAGCACAGCTGCAAATCACTGTCAATTACATAAAAATCTCGTCTCCAATTTCTGTGAAACACACACTGTTGCAGGTGCACACAGAGACCCACAGACCACCTGCATATGAATTTAAGACTATCTTCTTTGATAGTGGAAGTGATATCTGACTGGTAGATGGAGATTTCCCCGGCTGAGAGCTGAAAGCGGGACTCCCCGCTGTAATGACTTCACGCTAGCAGACGTCACCTTTTTCATCTCTTTTTTTCTGTTCGCTAGCCTTCTCTCGCTCTGCAGGAATTCTCCATGGCTGGTATGCTTCTTTGTCAGTTCTGTCCAATTTGAGGACACTTTATACACGATGACTGTTCTAAATAGGAAAAATTATTTCCCAGGCATTTTATACTGCTAATCATGTCTGAATGTCATATTCACAGATGTGGAAATGTTGGACGATGATTCTTCAATCTATTATGGGCTGACACATGAGCCGTGGGCAGGATAAATTAAACAGGGCAAACACATGAAGAAAGACAAGAAAATGTAGGAAAATGTACAGAATAGGAAAAACAATGAGAGCAAGTCGTGTTAAAGTCACAGTCACAGTATAAGCAGACCCATGCCATGCATAATATTCAACTTCCTCATTAAATCTTAAATATGTTTTGATTCTTTACTTATTCCTCTGCTCTTCTTTTGCTCTTTTCTTTTTTATGTTGCATCTTTCAAAAAGTCCACAATAATCCAAATGGGAGCATGTTTAACTTCTTCCAGGCTGCTAGCTTTGCAGCCCAGTCTCAAACAACAGGACTTTGACCCTGGAGACCGGGGATGGCGTCCCGCGTGTGGCGGTCTGTCCCGTTGTTGTGGCCGGCGTGTGGCGTTTCATTTCCCCGTTGTTGCGTCCCCCAGAAGCCGCAGCGCAAGTTGTTGTCACTGTCGCGCTTAATGTGTCCTAATGAGCCGCCCAGTGTCATGACAGTTTGTATATTAAATATATTAATATAAATATTATATTTGAGGGTCTTTCACATGCTGTCTCAGCTAGCGGTTAGCCAAATTCTAATTTTCCGGTGGAGGCTAACGGCAGAACTAACGATGGAACACATCGTGCAGTGTTGTAAATCCTCGTACATCAGGTTTATATCAAGATTATCATATGCACATGCATAGGACGGACGGTGCAGGCAGGACGGACGGTGTACCGACAGACACACACGTGATAATGCATGGGACTCATTTAAACAGATATTCTTTCTTTCTCCATGCTTAATATTGTTTGAACATAACTTTTCTTTAATTTTGGCCACAAGCTCTCTTACTTGAAAAGGGAGACATGGAAAATTAGATTTCCCAAGCATTATACCTGAATGCCACGTGTGCCTCCGGGGACGTTGGCTGTTTTTGAGTGCAGGTGAAGTGCGGGCTTTGATAAGAATTACCTCCCAGCTCCAGCTCACAAGGCTGTAATTGGATGATAGACTTCTTCAATTACAACTATTTCTATTTTAATCTACTATTTCAATCTTTTTTTCCCCTGAATGTTTTTTTGCATTTCTTTGTAAAATGCAATTCCCCTGAATGATTGGTGTAAGTTTAAATGGGGACGGGGTGCTGATATGTATGGACCTGGGATCAGTGGAACCCAAGGGACGATAAGAAATCTTTCTCCAGAAAACCTTTGTTCTTTCTTTTCTTGTTTTTGCTTTTTGCACTCTAAAGTTTGGGCGAGCGCCTTGTCCGTTATCTGGATGATAAAACATTATAGGATTTACCATAAACATGCTAAGAATTATTCCCATCTAGCATTGAGATCATAAATCGCAATCAGCTCTATCTCGCCACGCAAATATAAGTACGTATTACAGCTACGGTGGCCGTCACGCTTCAAAAAGCAAACGTGTCTATCCGTTGTGGTTGTTGGAGTTCAGGTCAGAGAGTGGCGTGGACACCGACGCCCCCAACGGAGAGGAGAGAAAGAGAGAGAAAGAAAAAGAGACCCAAGCAGTCAATGATAATTAGGACTTGGTGTGTCCAGCTTCCTTCTTCAAACCTGCCGGGGCCGGGAAGCAACGATACCAATCAGCAGAAGCTGAGTCGGAAACGCAAAAGACGGAGCAAGATAGCCTGTATGTCCGTTACTGGCTAACGTATTTCAAGATGCCGCATGACTTTGCACAGTCCAGCCCAGTTCATGCAAATGTACAAATTCAAGCCAATAGGAATACTTGAACTTGATGGTGGTGGACAAGTGCAACGCTGATTTTGACAATGTTCAACTACAAACGTTACACAATGTAGCTTTAAATTGGACCTCCCACCTGAGTTGACCCACAGACAAACATTTGGTAACAGCTAAACAATAGAGTTACCTCAGACATTTTATAAATATAAATCGACCGAGTTGTGAAATGAAAAACCACGTAATATTCTTATTTACATGACCCTACTATAATGGAGGCAGAGCTAACAGTTGTGCCATTAGCTACACAAACAGATAATGTAAAAGCAGTTTTGGCTGTAAAATAATTCATAATAAGCTCCCCTTCCCACCTTACAGTAGACACAGTGTCAGAGAAGCTTGTTCATAGGAAAAGTTTTGCCAGCGCCACTGGGCTGGAGGAGTCTGATCTGTAGCAAAGCAGCCCTCAGGAGAAAAGCTGTTTAATCTGCTTTTGTGAAAGAAAAAATAGAATAGAATTGACAACTATATTCTGACAAAATATGAACCAAAATGAGGCAGTCCTCCGGCCAGTCACAAGCTGGGGAAATGAAAACAGTGGAAAGAGCAAAGAATATTTTGTTTTGTTTTTGTATGCAGTCCTTCATTCAGACACCTGTTTTCCAGAAACTAGAGACACAAAGCAGTGTCACTCTGTATTCCCAACAACCAAACATGGCATGGGGGGGGGGGGGGGGGGGGGGGGGGGGGGGGGGGGGGGGTGTTGGTACTGGATGCGAGGTGCAGACGTAGTTCCATGACACTGGGCTGGCTCTCAGGGATTTCTGTAACAGTGGTGATACAACGGTTTCAAAAATAATTTATTTCCTTTATGTTCCTGCATTGACCTAAAGTCAGCGCACCAAAAGAAGTTCAAGTACATGAATTTAATTACTTTACGCACAATGCCGATTTTGATTCAGTTAAACTCTAATCACTGCTGTGTTGTGAGGGTTGATATTTAGTTAGAAGCCGTGACCATGCGTCTGTGCAGCTTTATTCAGTGGTGCAGCGACTCGCTGCAGACAGTCAAGGCTCAGTCGTGTCAAAGCACAAGAGCAAACGCTTGGGAAAAGCAAAGAAGATCAAATAGAACTGTTTTATTCCATCCTGAACTCATTCAGAACCTCGGTGAGTTCACTAAGCACTGCGATGGATGAAATGAGTTCATATAAAAACAGCTTTACACTAATATTGATTATGGGCAATTGTAGTTCATGAAAAGACTGTTACAGACACCTTGCCAAGGCCATCAGGTTATAAACGTATAGAGATTCCCATCAAAAAAAGGTTTGATTTTATTGTCAGATTTTAGTGTGTGTGTGTGTGTGTGTGTGTGTGTGTGTGTGTGTGTGTGTGTGTGTGTGTGTGTGTGAGAGAGAGAGTTCATGCGTGTGTGTCTATCCATGTCCAACCTCTCTTGCTACTTTTTGCATAAATCCAAGTTCCACTATTCTTACCATTCTCTGTAAAAATTGATTTCTGCCTCCTCACTGGGAAGTTATTGGTGCTCAATAAGAAAAAAAACATTTAAGGTCTGATGACATGCTGCTCTTTGGATGCTTTTATATAGACCTTAGTGGTCCCTAATACTGTATCTGAAG
>NC_048410.1:29972079-29973968 GCF_013103735.1 Etheostoma cragini | reverse complement strand
ATACTATATCTGAAGTCTCTTTCATATGTGCCCTTGACCAACTGCCTCTTTGCTCGTTTGAAAGCCATCAGTATCTCTCTCATGGGGGGGCCAAATTCTCTGGGTGGGCAAAGCAGAGAAAGGGGAGGTAACCATGCCCCTTATGACCTCATAAGGAGAAGATTCCTAATCGGCCCATCTGAGCTTTCATTTTCTCAAAGGCAGAGCAGGATACCCAGGTCTCGGTTTACACTTATCACCGTTGCTAGCCACTGGGGGCCAAAGGCAGGCTGGGGGAACGCACATTAATGTTAGAAAAACTTCATAAAGTATGTGTTTGCTGCTGTTCAGTGTACAGCAGTTCACGCTGAATCTGTATGCTGAGCAGTTCGTGGACCACATGTTTGAGGACTTAGAGAGAAGAGAAAGAAAGAGCCATATCAATAGTGGTTTTACAGCAAAGTCTTACCTTTTTATTTATTCTATTACTTAAGGCCGCTATGAGTAGATTTACTGTGTTATAGCATTTTTATTCTACCACCATCCTGTTCTCACTCCCAACTCATGACATCCTGACCTTTGGTCTGCGTCTCTCAGCGTCAGATACACGACACAAGAATCCTCCTTTTGGAGTGAGTATGTGAAGTGGTTCTAACACACACACACACACACACACACACACACACACACACACACACACACACACACACACACACACACACACTGTGGTGTGCTTTACTACAATATTTGGTATACCAAGTAAATACAGAGCCGGTGTTGTCGATACGACACCAGTGAAATTTAATAATAAAGGTGGATGCATCATCAAATTGCTAAATCTGAATAAATATTCATATTCATTTGTGTTTCATGGATTTAAAAGTTAAAACCCAGGACATGATTTTCATATGATTGCAGAAATGCGTTACCTCAGTATCTTGAAGCCTTTTTACAAATTAACCAGCTTGCCGTTGTTGCATTTTTGGCGTTAACATACAGCATAGCCACACGGCGCTCCTTGTGTGTGTGTGTGTGTGTGTGTTGCTGGCTGCTTGCTTGTTTGCCCGGCGCCGCTGAGTCACGTGGCAGTCCAACATCAAATCCCAAGAGGGGGGAGGAGGAGGAAAGTGTACCTGCTCTGCTGCTGGGACAGGAGCGACACCTGAAAGCAGCGGCACAGACACAGACAGCCAGGTCACCCCATTGATGAAGCCGCAGCGGTGCATCCTGGAGAGAAACAGAAACCAAATCATCGAGCTTCTTACAATGCTATTGATAACACGATCAATATCAACACCAACGTTGGTATTGATATTATCAATATCCGCCCACCACTGGCTCGACTGCAGCGCTGAAAGATGACGTAGTATTAAGAGCAGCAGCGGCAGAGGGTAGTATGAAGGAAGCTTGGTTGGTGGGGGTGGATGGGTCGAACAGGGTTTGGGGTTTGTGTCTTGTTGTTGTCCCCCATGTCACTGAAACATTCTGTATCCCCACCCATCATCTTTTCCTAAACCTAACTTCTGTTCTTATGTCACATGTCAGTTAAAAGTACGTCCCGTCCCAGAGCGTCCCAAAGTGTCACCAAAAGTCCTGACCAAGCACGTCTATAGGTGACACTGAAGGGCTAGACCCTGAAGGAGTATTTAGGCCTCTGCAACAGATGCCAAACGCACCTGACCAAGGGAGCGATCATGTTGTCTACAACACTCGGTTTTTGTTAGTAGAAGTAATGAGATTCCCAATCCCTACATCCCTCACATCACTGCCGATGTCACACCAATCCCCGTCCATCTTGAGCTCTATCCCACCCGCAGGTGTTAACAAGACTGCAAGATACAGTGGGTACGGAAAGTATTCAGACCCCTTTAAATTTTTCACTCTTTGTTTCATTGCAGCCATTTTCCAAA
>NC_048410.1:29956654-29971979 GCF_013103735.1 Etheostoma cragini | reverse complement strand
TTTGGAAAAAGGCTGCAATGAAACAAAGAGTGAAAAATTTAAAGGGGTCTGAATACTTTCCGTACCCACTGTATTTAAACTGCACTTAGAGCAGCAACTCATTCCCAACCTAGAGGCAGCATTGTGCCATTTTTTGTCAGAGAACCATGGCTTGCTGCCATACCAGTTTACTATGAAGTCAGAAACCAACCGGATCAATACTGGCTGCACAATCATTCCATGCACAGCATTCACAAGAATACTTTCCTGTGGGCTGATGAATTAAGAACAATATAACTACAAAATCAAAAGTCAATCCTGGCACACCGGGAGGCTTGTATTCATTTCCTTTAATGCTTCCTGTTCACTGCATAACAAAAGGTTCAAGGCGAACCTGACACGTTGCACAGTTGATCTTGTTACACAAACACGAAAGATTGAAGACATATTGTCTCTAATTAGTTGCAATAATTTGTATTGTCCCTAGCTTTGTAAAAATGATAAAACTGGATCCTTGGTGTTAAACAGAAGTATTGGACTGTCCTCTTATTGAAGGGGCTGCTATCTCTGAGGCATCAATACAAGTCCTGAAAAAACATCAGGTCAGGAGGAATTTTGAGAGGAACTCTGAACGTGTCAGGCAACTCAGGAACCAATATGTCCAGGTAAGATCACAGTACTGTCAAATACACAACTGTGTTTGAGCAAAACCAAACACACACAAAGACATGCATTTTAGGTAATGTCTACTACTGCATTAGCCTAACTCTTATGGTGCCTTATGGATTTATTTGAGAGAGTCATGGAGATTGAAGGCAGGAAACACTCCACAATTTTCACCTTGGCCCACCACGGCAACGAGGAAGGAATGTGATTGGGAAGAGATCCACAGTGGATGCCCCGGGCCAGAAGGGTGCCATCATCACAATATGCGCAGCATTATCCACTAATAGACTACTGTTACAAAAACCACTATCTGAGCCAATAATCACTGAGCGTCTCCATGCATTCCTGCATGATCTCTATTGAAAGGTTGTGCTAGTTGAGAAAAGGGATGTAGAGAGTAGAAATCAGCCAGCATTTATGATTGGATGGGATAATGTGGCAGCCCATCCCACCACGGTGTCACTTTTCCTCCCAACTTACTCTCCATTCCTCTACCACATGCGTCCAATTTCTTTCCTCAAATTGTGGAAGGTAAATGACCACCATCCACTTGATCAAATGTCCCTCCTGGAAGCAATGCATGCTGGATACATGGACATATCAGCAGAAGACTGCCAGGGATGGGTTAGGCATGCCAGGTGATTCTTTCCCAAGTGTATTGCCCTAGATGTTATAAGACGTGATGTGGATGAGAACCTGTGGCCAGAGCAGAAGTATCTGTATCAGTGGATGGTGTGTACACAAATTCTTGCATTTTGGAATTACTCCGAGCAAATAAAAGACAATATATGGAAGCTTAGTAACGTCATTCTAGTAACATATATCGCAGTGAATTCTAAACACTAGAGAGGTGGCCTTATTACATAGACAACATTGTATAATGATACCTGTTGTGTATCATTATGCAACACAACAGGTGTATTTTAGGTCATTGTTTTACGGGTGACAACGTGTGTTTGTTGGCTGTCAACCTTTGCTCGTGTTATGGGAGAAGGAGTTGATTTGAGACATGTATGAAGGGATTTGGTAGTCTTTGAAATGAACTGCTGTGCCGACCTGAAAGTTGGTTAAGACAACTGTGTTAAGAGTTTTGAAAAAGGGACGTATCGAGAAATGTATCCTAGCAACTGTAAAAAGCTGTAATGAATGTTGTGTTTCCATTGCTTTCACCTCCATTACTTTCTGAAAAACAGTGAGAATGCAGTTTTACTATCATTAAGATATGGTGTTTTTGACTCTTTTTTTAAAGCTGTGTATGTAACCTCAGACATCTGACCTGGACATATTGGCATCTTATTTGGTACTCTTTTACCGGTTTATCTCAAATGGTACAGTGTGTAATTGTGTCTTTCTTATTTGGTATTTGGAGTAAAAAAGGCTTTCTGAGCTTTCACTACATAAATACCGTTTATATTCACTAACTAATCTATAACAATACATCTGCTTAGGCTTTCAGCTGACACTGCAATCAGCAGAGTTTGATGGGCACCAGACTGAGATCTACTCTGTGTGAATGAGAGGTTTACAGGTCTGACAGCAGTGTGTTAGCATCTCAACAAAGTGCTGGCGATCCACAGTGTTGTGCACATTGTGGGTAAAGTCATGGGGTAAGTGGGTAGAGTTATGAAAATTGTGTTGAAGCTATGAAAAAGAAACTAGAGTTTGGTCCATGTGAACTGTAGTTAGAGTTTTGCACACGTTACTCCAGTTGTGCGCACTGTCATCTAACAAAACTGTAATATCTAGGTTCAATAACTGGACAGGACTTAACCCTCCCTCAACTGCACAGAAATTTGCCTCCTGTACACACACAGTCACTCCATCTCCACACTGTGTGTTTCCCACTTTACATCCATACTTAATAACATCATTACGTGTGGCATGCTGTTTAGATACCTTGGCCTCCTCTGATTTCCATCTCGCTAAATTCAAATAGAGTGCTGCGCCTCAGTATCATGTGGCTTTTTCTACATGGATATATATAACCACACACACACACACACACACACACACACACACACACACACACACACACACACACACAGTCAAGCATAAAGATATATACCCAAACAAATATCAATGCACACAATAGGTGGCCTGGCTTGCAAACTTGATGTTAGCCCTGATTGGTAGCAACCCCTTGTGTGTGTGTGTGTGTGTGTGTGTGTGTGTGTGTGTGTGTGTGTGTGTGTGTGTGTGTGTGTGTGTGTGTGTGTGTGTGTGTGTGTGTGTGTGTGTGTGTGTGTGTGTGTGTGTGTGTGTGTGTGTGTGTGTGTGTGTGTGTGTGTGTGTGTGTGTGTGTGTGTGTGTGTGTGTGTGTTTGCTAAAGCAGGAGCTGAGGTATTAATAGTTTTACTTAACATAAAGAGAGCATTTATCATAAAGGGCTCTTAGGCACATTCAGACCATGACATTGACAACTGTTCTCTTTTCTTTCTGATGTGGGGACGATACCAACCTGTAGGAGAATAGAGTTTCACAGTCGCACATGGAATAGACTAGAAAAGACTATGGAGAATGATTCAACTCTGCATAATTGATTTCAAATAAATAAGTGATGATGTAGAGGTGAGGAGCATACGGATGCTTGTGTGCTGATATTGGCCTCGACAAACACACCCTCATGTTAAGGACACATTGATTTCTTCATCGCTAAATCATGACAATATTCATTAGAAGTCAGCATAAAAATACATATGGGAGGGGGAGAGCACACATTCATCTTCAGTTCACTCACACGTTATCGTCCTATCATTAAAACAGAAAGCGGATGGTACAATGATCACATGTGGGACGCTTGAAATAGGGGCCCCCAAATAAGCTGCTAAACGCTTTATCAAAGGGGCCCCAATAACATGCAAAATACGAAGGAGAGGATACAGACACTAAAAAATGTACAATGGACACACCACAGACACATCGGACAGCTTCAGTTATTACTTTACAAAATAACATTTGTCCACATACTGTATAACATTCAAAAAATCTGATGTTTTATTATAAAGTAAATGTGACAGCCTACAGGTCCGGCTGAAATGATTAGACCATTAAACACACAACTGTTTGGATCCTTTACACTTTGTAAAATGTGAGGATTTGAGTAAAATAAGCTAAGATAATTTGTTTATTAGTCCCCAGTGGGGAAATTACTGCACTACACTCTGTGTACACACTTTTGTTGGTACTCACACACAGGTCTGAATTACACACACATGCTCAGGACCTATACATGCAGAGATGTCAGAGTGAGTGGGCTGCCAGCTGAACCAGCGCCCTGAGCGGTCGGGGGGGTATGGTGCCTTGCTCAAGGGCACCTGGCAGTGCCCAGCAGGTGAACTGGCATCTCTCCAGCCACCAATCCACACTCCCAACTTTTTGGATCCATACGGGGATTTGAGCCAGTGACCCTCCGGTTCCCAACCCAACTCCCTATGGACTGAGCTACTGTAGTGGTAGTAAAAGCAAAAGCAAAAGCTAAGAACGACTCAGTTATCGCTAAGGACATATGGTCAAAATTAAATGATTGATTAATAGTGTACCAACATTAAATTATTACAATGACTTATTTCAAGAATAAATTGCTGGTAAATGACAAAAGCAAGCACCAGATGTGAAAATGGTATTTTACAATCATTTAATATGCACCACAAGGTTGATGAGTTTCAAGTGAACGCACCGTCTCTGTGTCTATGGTAACAGCTGCAGACTGTTACCATAGAGATGATTACGTCCCGGTGTAGGAGTCCTCTAGAGAGAACTACAGTCACACTTTACACAGCTTAACGTAGGCTGTCAGCGTGTTAACCATTGTATTAAATCCAGCTACTAGCTAACGGTAACAACTCGTAGAGCGCTGCTCCTGAAAAAAAGAAGTCAGGCAATGAAATTTGCCACTAAAATATTTGTTTTTATTTGGTCTTGTTACCATCGTTTACGCCGGAACCGGTGCCCTGTTGGCACCGCGTTTCAGTACCCAACCCTACTGATGATGCATGCATACATACTACATACTACATATCCAGCAGGGGGCAACACAGTGGTTGCAAAAGGAGGTCGGCTTCTGTAGAAGTCTGGGAGAAAGTGACCCACCACTCACTTAATTTATGACCTTAATAAACATTTCATAATGAGTTTAGGGTCTCAATCGCTAGATTTAAGTGTTCATTTTTTGAATAATGGTCTCGTTGACCATGAAAGTGTGTAATGTAATAGATTGTAAGGGCTCTCCCTCTCTCCTCCCTCTCTCCTCCCTCCCTCCTCCCTCTCGTCTAAAATGTCACATCCTCAGCCAGGCCAGCTGAGCCGGTCACAGTAAACGACTCACAGCAGATCTCCACAAGCCAATGGGTGACGTCCCGCATGCTCTTTCCATCATCTGTAGATTATTTTCTTCATAAATCAAATACTTCTTTGTCAGAAAATGATCAAAAACATCGATCAGGGTTTGCGTCTTAAAATCTCCACAACTCAAAAACTGTTCCCTGTTATAGAGGAGTAAAGAAACTAGAACATATTCACATTTAAAAACCTGACATCAGAAAACCTTTTACCTTTTTCATCCAGAATGACTCTAATCCATTATCAAAATATGATAATGATACTATTATTATCATGATAGTAGGCAATTTATTTAATAGTTGACAACTAACCGATAATCAATTAATCTCTTCATCTCACAAACCAGGGCTCAGAATAGGCCTTAGTGGGACACATCCAGTATAAGGGGGGGGGGGGGGGGGGGGGGGGGGTGATTTTATGCATCAAATACTTAATTTCCTGCATTGTGATAGTCTTTATTTATGTCAAGGAAAACACAACATTCTGTTGGCAGTTAACAAGTAAAAATGTAAAAATATAATGGAAATGTAATGCAGTAAGGGGGCTTTAAATGGGGCATCCGGGACCTGGATTTGACTACTCTTGACCTCAAAGTCCAGTTGGTTTAATTAACTAGAGCTTAGCTGGCTTGTGTAGAACCTAGCAGCTGTGGATGAGAGGGAGGCTGGCTGCTGAAAGTCAGAGGCCTTGGCGCTCCTGACTCTCCTTTGGCGCTGGCTAAAACCTCTTTGGGTGGGGGGGGGGGGGGGGCAAAACTTTCCCTATGCAGAAAAAACTCTGCAAACAAACTACAGCCTCCAAAGTTGATTTAACATCCATCCATCCATCCATCCATCTTCATCGGCTTATCCGGTGTTGGGTTCCGGGGACAGCAGCTCCAGCAGGGTACAATAACCTTTCCCGAGCCACATCAACCAGCTCCGACTGGGGGATCCCGAGGCGTTCCCAGGTCAGAATGGAGATATAATCTCTCCACCTAGTCCTGGGTCTTCCCCGAGGCCTCCTCCCAGCTGGACGTGCCTGGAACACCTCCCTAGAGAGGCCCCTAGGAGGCATCCTTACCAGATGCCCGAACCACCTGAACTGGCTCCTTTCGACCTGAAGGACCCCCCCCCACCCAACAGATGCCCGGGCTTCTCACCCTATCTCTAACGGAGACGCCAGCCCCCCTCCTGAGGAAACCCATTTCGGCCGCTTCTACCCTGGATCCCATTCTGTCAGTTATGACCCAGCTTTATGACCATAGATGATTTAGCAATATGTACGTATAAACTCAAACTTACAGAGTTAAAACTCCAGTATGCCCCCCTTTCCTGTCTCTCAGTTCTTGTTGTACAACAGTGTGCTTGGATCACTCTCACCATTACAACCTTCCGCCTGAGTTTTTTTTTTCTTCTTCATATGCCGACTCTGGCAAGGTGGGAGCGTCCTTGTGCCAATAAATCTCCTTAAATTTAATTGGGTTGAACTGGTTCTAAGAAGAGTGCGTTGGAGTGATGGAGAAGGGGCATGAGCAAAATGCAGCAGAGACACTCTGTATGTGTTTATGGATAATTATCAAGATTGCATGCTGGTGGCCAGGTTGGTCAAAAGCTACAGAAAAGGCACATACTAAGGAAAGCTCATTGGGGGACTGGCTCTGGTGGCTGGAATTCTGGACCAATGCTGAATTTTGGGAAAGAGACTTCAGATACAGTATTATTGACCACTAAGGTCTATATAAAGAGACTTCAGATACAGTATTAGGGACCTCTAAGGTCTATATAAAGAGACTTCAGATACAGTATTAGGGGACCACTAAGGTCTATATAAAGAGATTTCAGATACAGTATTAGGGACCACTAAGGTCTATATAAAGAGACTTCAGATACAGTATTAGGGACCACTAAGGTCTATATAAAGAGACTTCAGATACAGTATTAGGGGACCACTAAGGTCTATATAAAGAGACTTCAGATACAGTATTAGGGACCACTAAGGTCTATATAAAGAGACTTCAGATACAGTATTAGGGACCACTAAGGTCTATATAAAGAGACTTCAGATACAGTATTAGGGACCACTAAGGTCTATATGAAAGCATCCAAAAAGCACCATGTCATGAGACGTTTAATGCATTACTATTACTATGCATTATACTATTCAACAGGGGGGTCCCGGACCCCCTGTTGAAGATCTCTGTCATTGCACATACCTCATCTGAGTTATGTAACCTCTTGTGTGTTGCTTTTGTTACCTGGTTTTAATCTCGCATTTAGCCATTTGCTGCTATTTGCTGTTTCCTGGCGCTTCTTCTTCTTCTTCTTCTTCTTCTTCTTCTTTTTCCGTATCCTTTCTTTTCCTGGCTGCAGCCTTGATAAAAACAAATAGTTTAAGAAGGGAGGGAGGGTATCGGAACTCAACAAAGATTAATCTCTCGACCAGCCATTTCCTTTTTATTCAACAAACAAATTGATTATTTATATGTACATACAGTATATCTACATGAATATACAGTATACAGTATGTATATTTATATAAAAATTAATAAAAACAACAAACCGAAAAAGGGTACTTTTTCTTGAGTAAGAAAAAGGGCCGGTGCTCCAGCCCCCTTTAATGTGGCTGTGCACGGGCCAGCACCTGGACCATGACTCTCCAATCTCAGCCTAAATGGCCATTTCTTCTGAAGTCCAGGTGGTATTGATCACTGCTCTACCAATACCTAAATACCAATTTACCTGTTGACCTGAGGCGAGGCAAAAATGCCAGGACCCTCCCAACTGGCTGCTTGGAATTTGTTAGATTGAACACTCCGTGTCACGCTCATCTAAAGGGACGGGGACAAATAGCAGACGGTCAGTAGGGACCTGTGAAGGGCACCAGGCTCAGGAAGATGTCACACTCCTGTTAGTAGCAGTTTAGGTGCATTATTCAGCATGGCTGGTTTTAAATATAATGTTAAAAATGTAAGAAAAGATACATTTTGGGGTTGTGGTGTTCTTCAGTGATTAAATTAGGTGATGCAGTCAACAACAGCAAAATAAGTTGAGAAAGAGACAAAATGTAACTTTGGAGCAACAACACCATCATGAACACATCAAAACATAATATTGATTGTTAAAAATGACACATCAAAAGTAATATTGACTTTCTACCATTAATTAGTATTTTACATCTGGTACATGGCTCCTCTGGCGCCACCTACAGTCTGTAGTGCGATTTGAAAAACTTCAACACTCCCTGTTCAGATGCACCAATCAGAGACAGGGGGGGGGGGGGGTCTAACTGCATGTCCATCACTGCTCATGCACATGCATGTCCCCACGCTCGAGCTGCAGGTAGGTTTCCCCGCGTTCTATCGTGCACAGCTCCCCCTTGTGGGGGGAGGGGCTTATGAGATCTTTTAGGGCTTTAGCAGAAAGGGGGGAGGGACTGAGAAGTAATGCCGCTCATTAACTATGCCCTTGTAGCCAAGCTGCACCAATCACATCGGTGTATCTGACATAGGCGGGGCCGGAGGCCAGCTGCACCAATCACATTGGTGTATCTGATGTAGGCGGGGCCAGAGGCGAGCTGCACCAATCACATCGTTTATCTTGTCACATCATAATGTTCAGACCATCACCAGTAACCCAATCTAGTCTCTCTAGTAATACTGGCCTTTATTTCTCATTCTTGTCGATGACTACTGGTTCCATGCACTTGTCTTAGTCAGCAAGCTCTGAGTTGGGAAATTCCAGTTGCAAATAGTCCAGCAGGACTCCAGCAGGTGTTTCCTTTGGAGCACCAAGCACACGTGTGCATCCTCAGCCTCGGGCTGCAGGTTAACTTCTGATCTGCTTTTTCTGCACTGTGTGTAGGACTGCAAAGTTGGATCCTTTGTCTATTGTCCAGATAGCATGACGGGGATGGCCCTGTCACCAAGACACACACAATCAGGTGTATATGTGTGTGTTTGTGGGAGACAGAGAGAGAGAGAGAGTGTGTGAAAGAGAGAAACAGAGAAAGAGAGAGAGATCATCTTTTTGTTTGTTTGCTTCTTTCTTACATTTGACTGTATATGGATATACTGTTGTAGCTTTCCTGCGTTTTATTATTCTAAATGTAACATTTCAGTTTACTCAATGAATTATATGTAAGTATTTATCTTCACATTATTATCCTTGATGCTTTGGCAATATTGTTATTTCTGACATTAATGTCAATAAAATCACATTGAATTGGAAAGAGAGAGAGAGAGAGACCTTGAACTAGAAATCCTGACAGTAAAATGAGTGGACTGGGAGGGATCTAATGACAACAGAGAGGAAAGACGCACGCGCACACACACACAGAAACACACACACATACACACACACACACACACACACACACACACAAACACACACACACACACACACACACACACACACACACACACACACACACACACACACACACACACACACACACACACACACACACACACACACACACACACACAGTAGAGTAGAGTAGAGTAGAGACTGTGTGCGAATCCTATCCTTGCGGAGGATCCAGGCAGTAGGACCGGGGGGAAGCCAGACAACTGGAAAGACCTTCAGCATAGTCAGGCTGGCGGAAACCAGGGCAGACTGCGGGAGATCGGGCTCCTGGCCCCTCAAATAAAGGCCTGCAGTGGGGGATTTAGAGAGGAACAACAGGCAGTGTGTATGGAGACATTAGGCTGCATTAAATAGACGTGGTGCTGCCAAATAGATGATGTAAAAATGGAACAGCTGCTCTGGTTTTTTATTCCCTGTGTCCTATAACTCCATGGTGCAATGACTGCAACTTCCTCTCATTTACAGCTGTTAGAAGTTACACCTTCCTCTTCCGCGCTTTAGTATTAGGCTACTTCATGTCTAAGGTACAGGGTTTGAAAAAACAAAAAGTGTAATTTTTTCTTTTTGAATAAACATCCTTAACTTGTCCAAATTGAAACCAATAATATTCATTCGTTTTTAACTGTCCAAATCGTACCCCTCTCGAGGATGCCTCATGACTGTGTCCCTGCTGAGGAAATCCACCGACCCTTCTTCTGCCAATCAGTCTTATTTTGAAACTCTCTATCGGAAGTTCTCCACGCGTTTACGCGCCCATCTTTACGCGGGTGTCTGGCACACGGCGTGGTGCGCACTGCTCTCCGTTCCTCTCCAACTCAACAGTCAGTCAGAGACCGTCTGAGCGCGCGCACACTCACACACTGTACCCCTTAACCTTACACACACACACTGTGGCAAACACGCGCGCCCTGAAGCGCACACACAGACCCGCTCTGGCGGACCGGCTCCTGTTTATTCGCCTCCAACTTGTGTGTTCGCTTCTACTTGTGTCTCTCCGTCTCTTCTTCTCCACCAATGCGAGGATTGAGTGACTGCTGTCACTGTTGTTATCCCGAACTAAGGAGAAGCAGTTTAAGGACCAGACGGGATGTAAAATAACCCGCACGACTGAGCAAAACAAGAAGAAAAAGAAGGGAAACATGGATAAACGGAGTAATTCTCTCGGGTTGCCTGCAGCTTTCCTCTACTTTGTAGTTTTGGGATTTACTGCTGGACAATTCTTTCCAGGTAACGCGTTTTATTTGTTGAATTTGTGGATAAAAAAAATCAACTCACACTGATATTTTCTGGGGGTTTTTGCGCTTTTGAGGATTTCTTTGGATTCTGACTCGGTAATAAATGCCACGGCGCTGTGGTGGCACAACATAAAGTGCACATGCACGTTGATTTGTGCATTTCGTCAGTTTTTTGGGAGCGCCATGTATCTGTTTCTGTATTTTTTTGTACATTTTGAACCCCTCCTAAACACCTCCTAAAGTCAGTTTTTAACACATTTGCATTTGTGGAACAGCAGTTCTACCTGTGAGTGCGCGCAGAAAATGCCTTACACCACTTGTTTATGGAAACCAGTGTTTTATGCCTGTGAATATAGCTGGGTTAGGTGGTAACAGCGATAGTTTGACTTATGTTGACGGCTGCTCGGAGCTCCTCTCATCGGATGAAGCTCTCCCGCGCAGATCGGATGTGCGCACCGGAGGTCTGGAGCGAAGTTGTGAACGCTTTCTGGAGGTTTTGCTCCATAAAGCGTCCAGTGCGCGTGGACTGTTTGCTGTATGGGCTTTATACGTGACTTGGATGTGGTTCCGTTTTGATGTAGGATACATTCCGCAGTGATCCCGCAGGGTGTTTGGAGTCAGGCGGACCGGTGCGTCCTGGCTCCGTCTGAGCGCAAAGCTGCGATCATGTTTTTATAAGCTGTCCCCTGATTTATTTATCCTGGGATGAGGTTTTTGTCTTGTGCTACAGTAAACACGCACGGACATCCCTGTACCGCCGTAGGGTGGGACAAGGTGCTGGTTACTCTCGTAGAAGTCCGTTCCCTTCCAGACACTGTGAGGCTTTATATTTAACTTTTCCACACACAGGAGTGATCTGGGGTCTAATCGGCTAATGCCTTTTAATGCGCCTCTAAAAACAGCAACTACACCCGATGCTGTAACATTTCAGGCAAATGTGCAACTGCTAGTTCCATCTCCCGGAGCAGAAGCTTCGGGATCCCCGCACAGCGGTCCGGAGCCAGCGCCTCTCCGCTGGCACTTGTTACGCGCAGAAGAGGCTCAGCGAGTTGGCGGAGTGTTCAAGTCTTACAATCAGTGATGATTCCGATTTAAATCACCATTAACCGAAGCGTTGCACATATATAACACGAGCCAACGGCCGCCAGCAGCGCAGATAGAAAGTTACTCTCACATGAAACACAAATGTCCTGAATTACAATCCGGATAAAATGGAGATGAAATGAAAGTGCGCTTATTAAGACGCTGAAACGTGTAATGATTGCTACACAAATATTACGTAGAGACAGAAAACAAGCACGCTGTGTCGCTGTAACTATGGTTATGGGCTGATGTTTCGCATGACCCACGAGTTAAAACCTGCTTTTCTGTCTCTTTCTTTGAGGACTAGGCAGGATTTAGGGGGTTCCGCGTGACTCGAGCAAGCGAGACCCATTTTCACAAGTTCCTCTCTTTAAATCAGCGATGTTTGCAGTGCAGCCCGCCCCTCTCTCAGCACCTTCTGCTTGGTATTCATAACTTGTAAGGCCGCAAAAAGAGGCTACTTTGAAGGAAAGACTGGATCCACACACTAAGTTCTCCCTCTCTCTCCCTCTCTCTCTCTCTGTCCCCCTCTGGCTCTGTCTTCTGCTGCGGGCTGCAGCGCGGCGGAGCAGCAGTCCCTCCATCCGTGCGTAATGGCGCAGCTAAAGCGCTACATAGCGCGTTATGGTCAAACAAAAAAAATGTATTTGGCCAAATAAATGCTTCGATGTCGGATTAAATCCCTAAAACACATGGTGTGTGTTTTATGGATTTAAAGCGAGATGCAGGAGAGAAAACAATGTTTAAAACCCAGTCTTAAGAAATGAATTGGAGCTGTATTTGGAAATGTTTCATAGTACATTTTGCATTACAGTCTCATCTGCTTATGAAAAGGAGCAAATATTATATATAAATAATTTTTTCAGACTTTTTTCTTCCTTTTTTATGAGAGAGAGAGAGAGAGAGAGAGAGAGAGAGAGAGAGAGAGAGAATGTTCGTCCCTGTTCCGTTGGGGGGCGATATTGGTACATCCAATCCATCCATCCATCCATAAACGCACACACTCACTCTCTCTAGTTATTGTAATAATCGTTCTTCTTTTTCCAATTCCAGCAGCTGGGTTTTGTTTTAGAGAAAGTGTGAAGCAACCCATTCAGCTGGAATGACAACAGACAGAGAGCCAGTGAAGAAGAAAGTGATCTCACCCTGAGTGCTTCTGTCTGTCCATCCTCATCCAGGAGGTCAAATTGAAAACGTCATCTTGGGCTTTAGGAAATGCTGACTGACATTTTTCCCCATTTTGACATTTTGTAGAGTAAGCAACTAATGGATGATTGGAGAAAATAATCGTTAATTGCAGCCAGACATGTGTTAGACAAGGCTGTATTTTCATCGCCGTGGGTGTGCGGGGTGCAGCTGTGCTCCTGATCTGTGCCTTTGAGCTCCAGTGCTCGCTAATTGTTGAAACATCCGGTCGGATCTGGAGGTGACGACTACGCCCCTGTTGTGTGTGTGTGTGTGTGTGTGTGTGTAATTTCTATTTCCCTTAATAAGATTTCTTAGGCAGAAAGGACAGAAGGGAATAAGTACGAAAAGGATCAGGAAAATGACCTTTTATCACTTTCTCCTTGACTCGTTCGCCCAGTGTGTTGACATGTTGGAGGAAGGAGGAGAAGTTTCTGGCTCTGATCAAATCACCTGCCTTCAACTCCCCCAATTATGGAGCCCTTTATCTGATTAGTGTGGAGTGTGGGTGTCATGCTTCCTGTGACTGTGACACGGAGAGAGACAGCGTCATACAAACAGTGGAGAGCGGGATGGTGAAGAGGTGAAGGTGGGGAGAGAACATGGGGTTTTATTTAGGCAGAGAAAAGAGCAGTGGAATGTGCAGTGGGGGGGATGACAGGAAGAGGTGGGAGGGCAAGGGCAAAGAATGGAAAAGCTTTAATTGCGGGGGAGGAGGAGAGGAAGATGTGAAGAGATAGAGGAGAAGGACGGCGCTAAAGAGAGAAAGGGCAAGACAGCGGGACGGAAAGATGAGTAAGAAAGAGAAGGAGGATGTGAGCCGAGAAGAGGGTAGGGAGGGAGAGATGGGAGGAAAGAGATGAGGACCCATGGGTAAAGAGTGTTGGAGAAGGGAGGAGAGAGAAGGAGAGGAGTGCATCAGTGACCGTACCGACGTATTCAAAACTCATCTTCTTAGAACAGCCCTCACCCTGTCTATATATCATAATATCACACGTTATCTACTGTTAGCTGCTGCTTTTACCGTTGCCCTTGTTTTTGTATTATTGCTTCATCTGCTTTTATTGTATTTACCGCAGTTTTCTTGTAAAGTGTCTATGAGTACTTTGACAAGCACTATTGAAATAAAATGTACTATTATATTGGTGGATGAGCAAGGAGAAGATATAGTAAGAGAGGAGAGATCAGAAGAGATGGTAGGAGAAGAGAGGAAAACGATGGTGAGCAAGACAGGAAAGAGCACAGAAGGGAACATCAGTGAGGAAGACTGGGAGGAGGAAGAATTAGGAGGTGAGGATAAAGGGAAGGATGAGGCCGTAGAGGAGATTGAAGGCAAATCGGAGGCGAAGGACAAGACTGGTAAAAGAGAGAGTCTTGTCGTCTCGTTCATCACTCAGTGTCTGGCTGAGCAGGAGGAGAGAGAAGAAGAAGAGGAGGAGAGAAAGACAGAAAAGCAGGAGGAGGAGTGGTTGGAGGAAATGACAAAGACAAAGGATGACAGGAGGTCAAGAAAAGAAGAAAAATGACACTAAGTTGATTATGTCTCGCTGCTATCGACTGTCTGAGTGGCTATAATTGTTTCCTCTGCTCTGTGTGTGTGTGTTTGTTTGTGTGTGTGTGTGTGTGAGCTTAATGACAGGATGTCTGTCACCTCGTGCCCCGCTCTGTTTGGTATGCTGTCCATCCTCCCTCTGTGTGTGTGTGTGTGTGTGTGTGTGTCTGCCTAATCCACAGCACTTATTCTATTGGCCTAACTGACAGCCTAATAGCAGGGCATGCTGAGTGCTGGAGCGTCGTGTGTGGGTGTGTGTGTGTGTGTGTGTGTGTGTTTGTGTGTGAGAGAGAGAGAGCTGTGCATTGAATGAAAAAGTAGAGGGGGGGGGGGCTTTTCTGTAGTCAATGATATGCATTTAGAAAGCAAAAAAGAGTGAGTGAGGTGCCGTATTAGAGCCTTGTTCCATCAGAAAGTGGCACTAAGAAAAGTGTCCACATGCCTCCACAAAGTTAGCAGTCCCTGAAACTCCGTAACATACCGCACAGGTACAACAGAAAAAAAGATGCTCCCAGTTACGATGGAGTGAACTTCCATCTTGTAGTTACACCATCAAGCCCTATCTCAAGACTGACCTTTCAAGGGCATTGCTTGACTGCTGGAACCTCCCCCCCCCCCCTGTAAATTATGCCTATGCCTTAAACTATGCCATGTCTCTTACTCATCGACTCTTCTGTTTTAGTAGCGTCTGGTTATCCATTACCTCAAAGATCAGCACTGTCAAGATGGGTTTGTATTGATCAAAGGGCCAGTTAGTGCGCCAACGTTCATCAGCTGGACCCGGATTTACTGCACATGGAAACTCAATGTTTTTAATTGATCTTGGTCAGAAATGTTAATATTAATGCTGACATGGCTGTTCTTTAAAGGTCCCATGACATGCTGCTCTTTGGATGCTTTTATATAGACCTTAGTGGTCCCTAATACTGTATCTGAAGTCT